>NW_011495039.1:5707070-5802527 GCF_000754665.1 Bison bison bison | reverse complement strand
TCTAGTCTTTTCCATTCTGTTGTTTTCCTCTGTTTCTTTGCATTGATCTCTGAGGAAGGCTTTCTTATCTCTCCTTGCTATTCTTTGGAACTCTGCATTCAAATGGGAATATCTTTCCTTTTCTCCTTTGCTTTTCACCTCTCTTCTTTTCACAGCTATTTGTAAGGCCTCCTCAGACAGCCATTTTGATTTTTGGCATTTCTTTTCCAAGGGGATAGTCTTGATCCCTGTCTCCTGTACAGTGTCAGTAACCCCAGTCCATAGTTCATCAGGCACTCTGTCTATCAGATCTAGTGGAAACAGTGTCAGACTTTGTTTTTTTGGGCTCCAAAATCACTGCAGATGGTGATTGCAGCCATGAAATTAAAAGACACTTACTCCCTGGAAGGACAGTTATGACCAACCTAGATAGCATATTCAAAAGCAGAGACATTACTTTGCCAACAAAGGTCTGTCTCGTCAAGGCTATGGTTTTTCCATTGGTCATGTATGGATGTGAGAGTTGGACTGTGAAGAAAGCTGAGCGCCCAAGAATTGATGCTTTTGAACTGTGGTGTTGGAGAAGACTCTTGAGAGTCCCTTGGACTACAAGGAGATCCAACCAGTCCATTCTAAAGGAGACCAGTCCTGAGTGTTCATTGGAAGGACTGATGCTAAAGCTGAAACTCCAATACTTTGGCCACTTCATGTGAAGAGTTGACTCACTGGAAAAGACCCTGATTCTGGGAGGGATTTGGGGCAGGAGGAGACGGGGATGACAAAGGATGAGATGGCTGGATGGCATCACTGACTCGATTAACATGAGTTTGGGTGAACTCTGGGAGTTGGTGATGGACAGGGAGGCCTAGAGTGCTGTGATTCATGCAAAGAGTGGGACATGACTGAGCGACTGAACTGAACTGAATCAGTGAATTTAGCAAAGTTGCAGGATACAAAATCAATGCACAGAAATCACTTGCATTTCTCTATACTAACAATGAAAAATCAGAGAGAGAAATTAAGGTCAATCCCATTCGCCATTGCAACAAAAAGGATTAAATATCTAGGAATAAACTTACCTAAGGAGACAAATGGTAAAGTGTCTACAGTGTGGGAGACCTGGGTTCAATCCCTGGGTCGGGAAGATCTCCTGGAGAAGGGAATGGCAACCCACTCCAATATTCTTGCCCCCCACCAAAGGAAAAAAAAAAGCAGCTCAAAGAAATATTTGGGGACTTCCCTGGTGGCTCAGATGGTTAAAGGTCTGCCTACAATATAGGAGACCCGGGTTCAATCCCTGGGTTGGGAACATCTCCTGGAGAAGGAAATGGAAATCCACTCCAGTATTCTTGCCTGGAAAATCCCATGGACGAGCCTGGTAGCCTACAGTCGATGGGGTTGCAAAGAGTTGGACATGACTGAGCGACTTCACTTACCTAAGGAGACAAAAGAACTGTACACAGAAAATTATAAGACACTGATGAAAGAAATCAAAGATGACATAAACAGATGGAGAGATATTACTGTTCCTGGGTAGGAAGAATCAATATTGTGAAAATGACTATACTACTAAATGCAGTCTAGAGATTCAATGTGATCCCTATCAAATTACCAATGGCATTTTGGTAATGCCAAACAGAACTAGAACAAAAAATTCTAGTTCACAGAACTAGAACAAAAAATTTCAAAATTCATGTGGAAACACAAAAGACCCTGAATAGCCAAAGCAGTCCTGAGAAAAAAGAATGGAGCTGGGGGTATCAACCTTCCTGACTTCAGATTATACTACAAAGCTACAGTCATCAAGACAGTATGGTACTGGCACAAAAACAGAAACACAGACTAATGGAACACGATAGATAAGCCAGAAATAAACCCATACACCTATGGGTACATTATTTTTGACAAAGGAGGCAAGAATATACAAGGGGCAAAGACAGCCTTTTCAATAAATGGTGCTGGGAAAACTAGACAGCTACATGTAAAATAATGAAATCAGAACACTTCCTAACACCATACACAAAGAAAAACTCAAAATGGATTAAAGACCTAAATATAAGACTAGAAGCAATAAAACTTTTACAGGAAAACATAGGCAGAACACTCGATGACATAAATCAAAGCTAGATCCTCTAATACCCACCTC
This sequence comes from Bison bison bison, assembly GCF_000754665.1. Classification (NCBI taxonomy): domain Eukaryota; kingdom Metazoa; phylum Chordata; class Mammalia; order Artiodactyla; family Bovidae; genus Bison; species Bison bison. The sequence goes on along the minus strand of NW_011495039.1, from coordinate 5,800,402 downwards.
CTAGAGTAATGGAAATAAAAACAAAAGTGAACAAGTGGGACCTGACTAAACTTAAAAGCTTTTGCACAGCAAAGGAAACTATAAGCAAGGTGAAAAGACAACCCTGAGAATGGGAGAAAATAATAGCAAGTGAAACAACTGACAAAGGATTACTTTCCAAAATATACAAGTAGCTTATACAAGTCAATCCCAGAAAAACAAACAACCCAATTAAAAACTGGGAAAAAGACCTAAACAGACATTTCTCCAAAGAAGAATACAGATGTCTAACAAACACATGAAAAGATGCTCAACATTGCTCATTATTAGAGAAATGCAAATCAAAACTACAATGAGGTATCACCTCATATCGGTCAGAATGGCCCTCATCAAAGAGTGTACAAACAATAAATGCTGGAAAGGATGTGGAGGAAAGGGAACACTCTTGTACTGTTGGTGGAAATGTAAATTGATGCAGCCACTATGGAAGACAGTATGGAGATTGCTTAAAAAACTAGGAATAAAACCACCATATGACCCAGAAATCCCACTCCTAGGCATATACCCTGAGGAAACCAAAATTGAAAGAGACACCTGTATCCCATTGTTCATTGCAGCACTATTTACAATAGCTAGAACACGGAAGCAACCTAGATGTCATTCAACAGATGTATGGATAAAGAAGTTGTGGTACATATACACAATGGAATATTACTCAGCCATAAAAAGGAATGCATTTGAGTCAGTTCTGATGAGGTGGATGAACCTAGAACCTGTTATAGAGTGAAGTGAGAAAGAGAAAGATAAATACCGTATTTTAATGCATATATACGAAATCTAGAAAATGATACTGAAGAATTTATTTATAGGTAACAATGGCGAAACAGACATAGAGAATAGATTTATGGACATAGGGAGAGGGGCGAAGAGGGTAGTTATGGAAAGAGTAACATGGAGACTTACATTACCATATGTAAAATAGATAGCCAATGGGAATTTTCTATATGGCTCAGGAAATTCAAAGAGGGGCTCTGTATCAACCTAGAGGGGTGGGATGGGGAGGGAAGTGGGTGGGAGTTTCAAAAGGGAAGGGATATATGTATACCTATGGCTGATTCATGTTGAGGTTTGACAGAAAACAGCAAAATTCTTGGAGAAGGAAATGGCAACCCACTCCAGTATTCTTGCCTAGAGAATCCTGTGGACAGAGGAGTCTGGTGGGCTGCTGTCCATAGGGTTGCATAGAGTCAGACACGACTAAAGCAACTTAGCATACATGCATGCATTGAAGAAGGAAATGGCAACCGACTCCAGTATTCTTGCCTGGAGAATCTCAGGGATGGAGGAGCCTGGTGGGCTACTGTCTGTGGGGTCGCACAGAGTCAGACACGACTGAAGCAACTTAGCAGCAGCAGCAGAATTCTGTAAAGCAATTATCCTTCAATGAAAAATAATTAAAAAAAAAAAAACTACCTCAAAAAAATGATAACCAGTGGTGGATGCATGTAAGTATCTAGAGAGCTCACGTGCCTTCATGTTCGGGAGAGAGAAGGTAAGAGTACTTCATTATTTGGTAACCCTGGCTAACTTTCTTTTAAGTTACCTTTTTAAACTTGACAATTTTAATGTGCATTTCAAAGTCCTTTAGGTGCATATTTTTGGTCCAAATTCCATGATGTTTTGAATAAATCTGTAACATTAGGCATTACTGCAGATGTAACTGTGATTTAACAGCAATTAGATAAAATCTTTTGCCTTCAATGCTTGTCATTTTGAGTATGATTTTGATTGTGAGTACACCAGTCCATCAGAGAGATCAACCCCCTCCCACCCACCACACACACACACACACACTCCTATTACGAATTTTCCTTTCTGTAAGAGTCATAGAAAGTCTCAGATGGCATGTTAATGCATGTCATACATGGCTGCAGAGGGAATAGAAATTTAGCTCCTAATATTTAGCAGTTTTCATTGCTCAGTGTTGAACCTACCTTCCAGTTTAAAGAGATCCATTGTTTTGTGATGTTAATTCCCAAGTAGATAATTAGTTATTTTATCATTTGAGCCACATGATTAATAATTTAAAAACAGAACCACGAAGAGGTAGAATGTGCTCTACTAAGCATAACGCTGTTGTAATTTTTTTTTTTCCACTTTGGAAAAAGTATCAAGTGTTCCCACGAATTTTAGAGAACAGCAAATATCAATTAGGAAACACCTTTTGAACTATATGTCACCAATTTAAAAACTAATGATGCCTCAATTCTGGAAGTGACAACCAAATGAAAGGTATTTTCAGGTCCTTGGAAGCACAACACCATGAGAGGGAGGGAAGGAAAATAGCTTCTTTGGGAAAACACAGGCACACCCACACACACGGACATCTACACAGTAATCCATGACAATCCACTCATGTTCCTTCACACATGTGTGTATTTGTGCCTCTGAATGTTCTCATTGCTAAGTTTAGCTATGTATTTTCTATGGGCCTATTCATTTAGCTATTTTTCTAAGTCAATAATTTCTGCAAAGCATTTCACTCTGTCTCTAACACCCAGACCAAACCTCTAGAGCACAGAACATTCACAATTAATGGGCTTCATGTACTTTTGTTTCCAAGCATTGAGTTGTGTCTTGACTGAGGTTCATTTTCACTTGTTTCAAACCTGTAATTATAAATTTACAAGTGAAGTAAGTGTAACAAGGAAGAAATTTGCTGTGTCTATGAAAATTCAGTTTAAAGTTCTAATATGTTTTAAGAAGGGGGATCATTAAAAAATGCTTTTGAATTAATTGTGGGCAGAAAAGTTGTTACAAGAGATCAGGGAATAAAATGTTAACATTTTATGGACATTCTGCACTCTGCTTTCTTTAGGAGTGTCTCTGAGTTCTTACTCCATTTTTTTTAAAAATGGGGCTAGTAGTTAATTACAGATATGAGAAATATAAGAAAGACAGTGACAAGCTCTTATCAGTTGATCTATTATTTCTAAGAAAAAGGGCTTGAGTTTATATTAAAAGATCAATTAAAAGAGGTATAATTTTTATGTTTTTAGTTAAAATTTTTAAGATGTATGTACATCAGGTTTTCAAAAAAGTTCGCATTTACTTGGATATTTCAACTAATCAATTACCTATTAGCCTGAATCTCATCATAGAAAAGTGCTTTTAATGTAATTAATTGATGCTGGTCCCATTCCATAAAGTATTTGAACACCTTACAAAAACACAGATGTTTTTATAAAGTTATATAAAACATATATATGTAAAATGTACAAAATATGTAAAAGTGTAATGTAAAAGCTGAGATTTTAAGGAGAAAAGGGGAAAAAGGAGAGAAAATAATAAAGCCAGTTTTATTTAGTTCTTGAGATTAAGTTCTTGATTTCAGACACATTCGTTTTTGAATGGCCAAAACAAAGAGAGAGGTCACCACAAAATTCATAGCATCCACATTGAAATAAAAGAGAAAAATGAAAGCAGACTAGTTGCTTAGGCAAAATGCAGCTTTTTCTGATATTGAGAAAAATTTGAAAAATAGCATATCAATCTGACATGGTTGTTCGAATTCTAAAATAGAGCTGAAATAAAATACAATTTAAAAACTCCAAAAGACTTTATGGAATGGCAGTATTTCAGTGTAAACTTCCAAGATAAGCTTATATGAATACCAGGTCCTTTCTGCGTATTCAAATTTACCAGAAACAGTTCATGGCTTACATGGATTATCTTATTATTTGTCACTGCAGTCAGAGTGTAGGTGGCATCATAGTACCATTTTAAAGATACGAATCTGATGCCAGAGGCCAGGGTTGGAGGATTAGCAAGCAGGAGACCAAGTCCCAGGATGCCACACCCCTGCCCAGCATCAGGCTGACACTTAACTTCTCAAGTATTTTTATTCCATTCCACTGAACCTAATCTTTGGACAGTTTCTCTGAATTGCTTTTGTTTATATTTATAATCAAAACTGCTGGCCTATTTAGAATCACCTGGGCAGTTTTAAAATATACTTTTGGGCTTTACACTCCAGCCAGAGATTCTGATTCAATCAGTCTACGGAGGGACTTGGCATCAGTATTTTTTTTTAATCACCCTAGATTGAGACCTGTGGAGGTGAGATAAGCATTTCTTTATTCTTAATGATAAATGATGCCTTGAAAAATAAGGTCCTGATCTGTATCTTCTGGGTTTACTGTCCCCTTAGGATGTGCCATAATCTTTTTTCTCCTGCTTTCCCTACCTCCTTCCCATCCCAAACATCTCTGAGCCTTTTTATGACTGAGCAGTATTCGATTGTATATATGTACCACATCTTCTTTATCCATTCCTCTGTCAGTGAACATTTATGTTGGCTCCATGTCCTGGCTGTTGTAAATAGTGCTGCAGTGAACATTGGCGTGCATGTGTCTTTTTGAATTATGGTTTTCTTCGGGTACATGTCCAGAAGTGAGATGCTGGGTCATATGGCCCCTCTATTTCTGGTCTTTTAAAGAGCCTCCATACTGTTCTCCATGTGGCTTCATCAATTTATATTCCCTGCAACAGGGTTCTCTTTTCTCCACACACTCTCCAGCATTTATTGTTTGTAGATTTTGTCATGATGGTCATTATGACCAGTGTGAGGTGATGCTTCATTGTAGTTTTGATCTGCATTTCTCTAATTAGTGATGTTAAGCATCTCTTTCTGTGCCTTTTGGCCATCTGTATGTCTTCTTTGAAGAAGTGTCTATTTAGATCTTCCACCCATTTTTTGACGACTGGGTTGTTGTTGTTTTCTTGGTATTGAGCTACATGAGCTGTTTGTGCATTTTGGAGATTAATCCTTTCTCAGTTGCTTTATTTGCAAATATTTTCTCCCATTGTGAGGGTTGTCCTTTTATCTTGTTTATGGTTTCCTTTGCTGTACAAAAGCTTTTAAATTTAATTAGATCCCACTTGTTTATTTTTATTTTTCATTAGTCTAGGAGGTGGGTCAAAAACTCTTGCTGTGATTTATGTCAAAGACTGTTCTTCCTATATTGTCCTCTGAGAGGAAATATTAATGCATATATGTGGAATTAAAAAAAAACAACAACAGAAGGAACAGGAAAAGAGAATGAAAACAAAATCAATAGCAGTAATTTGGATATTAATCACTTTGTTTTTCCTTTAGAATTAATTTTTTGATTATATTTGTATTCATTGATAAGTGCTGTGATAATATCAAAGAAAATTTTCAAGAAAATAAAGATCACAAAAATCTCATATCCTAATACAGCTATTTTGATTCTAATTCATACCCACATGTATATATATATTTCCATTGTAAACACTTAATAAATGTAGGCTATTATTATAATTCAAAAAAAAAAACCTTAGTGGTTTTAAACACCATCTCACAATCCCCTCAGATTCCCTGGGTCAGGGATCTATCTGGACATGGATGGCTTATCTCTGGTCCATGGTGTAGGTTCACTCGGCTGCAGGGGACTTGAACGGCAGTGCGTGGGAATCATCCAGAGTTATCTTCCCTCAGTCCTCTGGGGCCCAGGCTGGAATGACAAGAAGGCTGACTGCAGCTGAGATTGTCACTGGTGCCTTCCACAGGCACTCTCCATGTACTCTGGGCATCCCCACAGCTCTGCCTTATATGTCAGCTAAGGCTTTGAGAACAAAGGTTCTAACTGACATTCAGTGGCCTTTCCAGCTGTGGTCGGTCACTCTGCCTCCCATCTGGTAAACTCTATTGACTGAAGCAGACACAGACCTGTTCAGAGCCCAGAGGAGACCAGCACCCCACAGGTGCTTTGGACTCAAGAAGAAAGTCTCTTTATGTCTCCCTCAAGGTACACAGGGCATCCCAGATGGCTCAGTGGTAAAGAACCCACCTCCCAATGCAGGAGATGTGAGTTCAGTCCCTGGGTCAGGAAGATCCCCTGGAGAAGGGGATGGCAACCCACTCCAGTATTCTTGCGTGGGAAATCCCATGTACTGAGGAGCCTGGGAGGCTACAGTCCATGGGATCTCAGAGTAGGACATGACTGAAGTAAACTAGCATGCAAAGTATATAATGTCTACCTTAATGGGAACTATATCTAAATATTTGTTGAGCTAGTACAGCTGTTATACCATAGTTTAGAATGATTTTTACACCTACTGGAAAATAATAAAACTGAATTCTTTAAAGTGTACTTTACTTAGCAAGCAAACTGTCTAAGTGAGCTCCCCCACATAGTCAGAGCAGGTATGATCTCAAACCCTTTTTTAATAGATATGAAACATCGATTATAAATGGGATCTAGATAAAAAGAATGGTTCAAATCAAGCTAATCTAGAAGAGAGATTAAAAGCCAGGGTTCTATGATATTGTTACTTAGCAAGATCTTTGATAAAACAGAGCAAAATTCAGGATTTTTGGGGATCATTTTTTAGTTTTCCTTTCATTTCCATGAAACAAGTTACAATTACAGGGCATCTCAATAATCTTTTCAGGAAGCCTGGCTCCTGGTTTTAATACGACAATGAAAAGTCCCAGATTTGTATCAGTATGTTGGATTAAAATTAATCAGTCAATTAATTTTTGCAGACCTAGTCCTTATTTACTATAACTGGTTTAGGTAATTAGTTGGCTCCCTACCAATTTTTAACTAAGTTTAGTTTGAAGTTTGTTTTAACGTTGCAATACAGTGAATAATACCCCTCCCCCCCAAATCCTAGTCCCTAGAACATGTTACTTTAGGTGAATATGTTACTTTATGTGATAAAAGACTTTACAGATGTGATGAAATTAAGGAATTTGGGATGGAGAGATTAGCCTGGATTATCTGAGTGGGCCCAAGGCAATCAGGAAAGTCTTTATTAGAGGCAGACAGGAGATTAGATGGGTAGAAGTAAACAGAAGCAAGAGGTTGGAGTGACATGAAGAAGTCATGAGCCAAAGAATGCAGGTGGCTTCTAGAAACTGACAAAGGCAAGTTTTAAAACAAACTTCAAACTAAGTTAAAAATTGGTAGGGAGCCAACTAATTACCTAAACCAGTTATAGCAAGAAAATAATTTCTCCTCCAGTTCCAGAAGCAACTAGTCTCGTTAACACCTTGGCTTTAGCCCAGTGAGCTGATTTTTGGGCTTCTGACCTCTGGAACGATAAGATAATAAATTTGTATTGTTTTAAGCCATTAAGTTTATGGCAATTGGTTATAATAGCAATAGGGAACTAATAAAAACATTCAGGATAGACATCTGTACCTTCCTTTAGATTGGTCCAAATACTGGCATTAATATTGATTCCTATACCGTCTACTTCATCACTGTAAAAATATTAATGTCAGCTTTTGTTGGTTTAGATTTCTTTGACTACTTGAGAAAACACTGTATATGGCCATCCTGAAGAAAACTTTAAAGTCAAAATCCAGGATTAAAAAATCAGATAAAGGCTGGCCCTTTTACCAAAGGACGTTTTGTTTAATCAAAGGCAGATTTATTGCATGAGTCTTAAATATTGAGCCATACTAAAACTTTCTAAAGTGAGTCAGCTTAGAAAATTGCAACTTGCTTCCCAATTTTGGGAGCATATCTACAGCATAAAGAAATCAAGCAAGGAAGGAAGTGATAAACAAAGATAAAAATAAAAAGTAGAAAAATTTTAAAAATGAGTGTAATTTCTTTTTGAGCAGAGAGAACTCTACAATAGGCTTGGTGTTATTAACCTTTATGCTTTCCTTATATTCCTGAAATATACTGAGTTGTAAAAATTAAGATAAATGATGTGGTGATGCCTGGCTTAGCATCTGGCACATGATGGGTGTATAAGTAATATTAGTAGAGTGTGAACAGAGGTGGTGTGGCGGCTACAGGACAACAGGCTATTTATTGGAAGGTGATGGACATCCCCAGCTTAGAGCAGAGAGAGAGAGAGACTAGCTTTTCCTTTTCCTTTTCAGTAGGGGAGATAGGAAATAGGGCCCCTTTAATCTGGCCCTGTGCCAGGGCCTTAAGCTATTACTATTAGCAACCATAAATAATTTGTGTTGACACTGACACACTTCTCAGCCATCCCGTTTCCATAATGTTAGTGAATCCACAAACATGAAGTGAGTTTCTAAGTACTTGACCTGTGTTTTTTACTTCAGGGCTCTCTTAACAGTGAGCTAACAAATGGAGTAACAAGTGGTGCCTTTAGCAGACCATTGTTCAGTTCAGCATTTGCCAAAAGGCAAATGTCTGATTGATGGCGCTCTTTCTCTCTTGCTGTCTCTTCTGTCAATAGAGTATTAGTAAAAACATTTGTCACCAGTACTGCAGTGAGAAAGCTTTTCTCAGAATCCTGGGGTGTCTGTTGTAAGCTGACCTACTGTCGCTGAATGGAAACGCAAGCTGTTCCAGAATTTAGCTAGCTAACTACAGGCTTGAGAAGCTGTGCGTAGTGGGTGAGGAATTTTATCTCGAAGTGATGTTTGTACATTTGCACTTTATGGAAGACTGAAGACATTTCACACCCTAGCTGGATACTTCCTGATCTGAGGACATGTTGGCGCCTCCACACAGTTCAGGTCTCACCTTTTCTAAGCTTGTACTGATGATGTTGAAGACAAGTACCGATTCCTCCCCACTCCCCACCACAGCAGCAAAGACTCCGTCTTGACCTGGATTCTGTTTAACTGAAGTTTGAACCATTGAAAAATGGAATACTGATAGTGTAGTACTTTACTATTGGAACAGAAAGAAATGTGACCAATAGTAATAAGGGTCTTTCTGACTTAAATTCAGTGTATGACCTCAAGATGCAGGAAGAGCTCTAAGATTCCTTTTAGATCTAAACGTGTATAATGTTATGTTTTAAATCAGTTTTAAATGTTAGCCATCTTTTCTAACACAGTACTACTACTTTTTAAAGCAGTGGTTTCCAGCTTGGGGTGATTTTGCCTCCTATGGAACATTTGGCAATTTCTGGAGACACTTGTGGTTGTCATGACTGGTGGTGTGGTGCTACTGGCATTTGGTGGGTTGCAGTAGACTGTTAGTGCCCCCCCCCCCACTCCCCAATTTATATGTTTGCATACCTTATTTATTCATTCACAAAACTGATGTGCTGGTATTGGAGATGGAGCCTTTCAGAGGTAATTAGTTCATGAACCCCTATGATGAAATGACTGTCCTTGTAAAAAGAGGAAGAGTGGTAACTCTTGATCTCTTGTTACCAAGTGAGGATCTGAAAGACAGCTCTCTATAAACCAGGAAGAAAGCCTTCACCAAGAACTTCATCATGTTGGCACCCTGGTTGTGATCTTCTAGCCCCCAGAACTATGAGAAATAAATGCACTATGTTTCAGCCACCCCATCTGTTATGTAGAGTATAATGTGTGTGTGTGTGTTTGTGTGTGTGTGTTAGTTGCTCAGTTGTGTCCGACTCTTTAAGACCCCATGGACTGTAACCCACTAGGCTCCTCTGTCCATGGGATCCTCCAGGCAAGATTACTGGAATGGGTTGCCATTTCTTTCTCCAGGGGATCTTCCCGACCCAGGTATTGAACCTGAGTCTCCTGCATTGCAGGAGAATGCTTTACCATCTGAGCTACTAGGGAAGCCCCAAGATATAACATAGGGTATTATAATATATAATATAGGATGTTCTATTCTAGCAGCCTGAGCTAAGACATGACCAGAGCCCAGAGATGCTGCTGAAGAATTCTGCAGGGCACAGGACAGCTCCCCACAATCAAGATCCATCAGTCCCCAAATGGCAGGTGTGCTGAAGCCAAGAAACCCATGAACAAGAGTCTGCAGGAGACAGGGAACACAACTTGTTATGAGCAAAAGCTCACAGTTGTATTTCCTGGGAACAGTTTGCTAGTTGCGTAGTTGCAAGTTTTGCAATGTTGATTATTACTTAAGAGGAAGCAAAGCATGCTCCAACTGAGTGGGAGAAACAGCCGTGAACTTTCTGAATTATGAGGTTCCTCTGCCAAGGACATTCAGAAGTACAATTTGGATACTTACACAGATAGAAGACATTTAAATGCAACCATCCCCTTAATTTTACTTTTTTTCTGAAAAGAGCACTCACAAGAAATTCCATTTACCTTAGGCACAGCAAAATAATTTTCTGATGGGAACTCCTTACCATTACCAGGACAGAATGAATTCTCAGTGGGAAGTCTTGCATACCTTTCAGCTGGAGGCTGAGATCCATTCCCACAAGACCAGGGTGTTGCCTAAACACACTTGATATTCAAACCTGTAAGCAGGCTATGTGGGTGTCACCTGGGAGCATGTTAGCAGTGCTGAATCTCAGGCCCAGCCTTGATTTCCTGAATCAGAATCTGCATTGTCACAAGATGTGGGTGGGAGGTGGAGGTAGATGGCTAAGCATGTTCAAGATTAGGATGCATTGCTAGATGATCTTCATTCTATGGTAATCAAGCCCTAATTTTTGAGCCTGTGAATGAAATGCATTTCACTCCTCTCAAAATATGTGGGCACTTATTTATGACCAGTTCTGGGCTTCCCTGTTGGTTTAGATGGTAAAGAATCTGCCTGCAATACAGGAGACTTGGGTTTGATCCCTGGGTCAGCAAGATCCCCTGAAGAAGGAAATGGCAACCCACTCTAGTATTCTTGCTTGGGAAATCCCATGGGTGGAAGAGCCTGTCTATGGGGTTACAAAGAGTTGGACACAACTGAGACTAACATTTTCACTTTCTGTTGTATTGGGCAAATCAGTTCACCTTTTGGGCTTCAGTAGTCTCATTTTTTGAAAAGAGGGAGTGACGATTAAAGGATCTCTAAGTTCTGTTCCACTTCTAACATGGTAGGAATAAATACAATTTTTTCATCCAAAATAAATATCATTTATAGCTGCCTGAGTTACCCTGGTGAATGTAAACTTAAAGAGAAGGTCTCTGGCCAGTACGTACCATCAATGCACATCAATTCATAGCCACTGAACTTTTATGTAAAATATTCTGCCTCCCACCTACTGAAGTCGGGGTGTGCCTCCTCTTGACTGGCACTTGGATCTGCTCTCTGTAGGAGCGTTCCTTGCCTCCCTGGTTACCTGCATCATGTGTAACTGAACCATGACCAAACACCCACTTTGGTGGGCTAGGACAGTAAACAGTCTGCCTGCCATGAGGGAGACCCAGGTTTGATACCTGGGTCAGGAAGATCCCTTGAAGAAGGGAATAGCTACCCACTGTAGTATTCTTGCCTGGAGAATTCCATGGACAGAGGAGCCTGGAGGGCTGCAGTCCATGGGGTCGCAAAGAGTCAGACAGAACTGAGCGGCTAACACTTTTACTTCAAGTAGCAGCCTTGTCTGTACAAGCAGGCTCTGCCTGGTTGTGCCACGTGGGCCCCTGTGCAATGCCTACTTGTTCCTGGTCACGCCACTTAAATCCCAAAGCAGAAGTCACCCAGCTGCTTTCTTCCAGCCTGTTGCACTTGAAAACAGGAAGCCGGGGTTTAGGAAGATCTTGCAAGACAACTCACAAAGAAGAAAAGTGTTTGCAATCAGGCTTCTTTCAAGAGCTGTTCCTAGAGTGTGATTTTGGAGATGCTAGTTTGGCTTTTTGGTTTTGCACAATCCAAGAGACCATAAGGTCACAGACACCAGCCCAACCACAACACCACCACACCTCTGAAGCACAGGCAGGGCACTCAGAGTTCTTTTTCCTCTGGAAAAGATTGAATAATTAAGCAGAAAAGTGAGATTTCTTCTGACTATAAACCAGAGTATAGAAAAATATAATGGTTTTTTATTGTCTAGGTAGCCAGTGCAAACTGCTCCATGATCTAGAGTTGGAAATAATGTCACATTTCTTCATTTCCCAAGGCAAATTAGAACCGCGCCTACCTACTAGCCATTAGATGAGCAAAACATCCACAATTAATGTCCTCGCCCAAGGGTATTTAAGAACTCAGAGAGCCTTTGCAGGTGGTGAGCTGGAAGGCTTGGAGGGGTGGGCATCTGGACTGTGGCTCCTGCAGACCTAATGGTGGTCCTCACGCTAGGCTTTGCTCACACACAGTCCACCTAGCCTTGTAGCCACATTCATGTGCAGCTTTCTGCCTGGACCTGTGGAATCTCCTCAGATGGGATAACCTGCTTCCACTGTCCCTTAGAAAGACATTAGACGTTAAAGAAGCCAAGCTCTTCCACACCTCAAGCAGGAGAAAATGTATCTTTCCTTCATTCCTTGACATGTCCCAGTCTGCTTTCTCTCATAATAGGTAGGAATTATAAAATTATTATTAATATTTGGTGCACTTTTGAACACTGAAGTAGGATTTACATTGCTATAATATTTTCAGAGGGAAGTTTGGCTATTATCTCTCAGTATTTTAAATGTAAATATATATTATGTTAAATATTCCAATATGAAGATTTTAATAAATATCTCAAAGTATACAAAGATATACATATAAAGATGAGTATTCCTTCCTTGTTTGTAAAATAGTTAGAAAAAATTGTAAACAACCTAAGCTTCCATTAATCGGGGATAGTTGGATAATTTGTGGCATGTGCATACACTAAATCACTACCCAAACTCCTAGTAAGAAAAAAACTGAATCATTCCATAGAAAATATGTTAAGTGAAAAAGCTTCATACACCCACACACAAATGAAACAGTGAAATGATTGCATATAGAGTATGATAGTATATACATCAATGCAGCAGGCCATTAAATTTTTACAATTTAAAAATGGTAAATTCTGGAAAATGGTTTGAAAAAAATGAAACTTTGACTTTTTGTTTCATGCATTTCTTTATACACTTTGCAACAGCAGAAACTACATTTGCAAATATAGGTTTAAATTTGGCTCTTTACATTGAAAATATATTACACCTATAATCTGAAACAAATAATAAAGATGAACATTTTTTCCTTATATAGTATTACCAATCCCACCACTTTCTGTAATGAGCGTACTGTCAGCCCTTACTCATTATGCATAATTTATTGTGTCAAAGGCCTCTCTTCTCAGTCTCTGTGTGAATAACTGTCTCCTTTCTAAGTGATCCAATCTGCTTGGTGATCTTTTACAACTAGGCTCCACAGAGCAAGGAACTATTTACTTATTTCAAGGGGCTACTGGAAAAGAGAAAGATACAGGAATTAGGTGTGCTCAGTCTTGTCCGATTCTTTGCGACCCTGTGGACTGTAGCCCATCAGGCTCCTCTGTCCATGGGATTCTCCAGGCAAGAATACTTTCATCTTAGGGGAAAAAAACAATTCTTTGGTTCCTTCCTCCATTTTTTAATCGAGGGTTTGTGTTTTTTTAAACTATTGGGTTTCTATATATGAAATTTTATGAATCTCATGAAAATTTTTCATGAAATTTTTTTACTATTGGGTTATTATACATGAGTTCCATGTATAGCTTGCATATTAACTTTTTATTGGATATGGGGTTGGACTTTTAGTTTCTTGATTGTTTCCTTTACTGAGCAGAAGCTTTGTAGTTTGCTGCAGTCCCACTTTTTTTGCTGATTTTTACATTTGTTGCCCTTGCTTTTGGTGTTAAATTAAAAAAAAAAAAATCATTACTAAGGCCAAAGGCAAAGACCTTAACCACTTCCATTTTCTTTTAAGATTTTAAGAATTTCAGATATGACTTTCAAGTCTTTAATTCTTGGGTATCATGTAAGGTGGAGGTCCAGTTTCATTCATTTCATTTAGTTGTACAGTTTTCTCAGTACCTCTTATTTAAGAGACTATCTTTTCCCACTGAGTATATTTGGATCCCCTGAAAAATATGAGTTGACCATATATGAAAGGGTTTATTTCAGGGCTATCTATCCTGTTCCATTCATCAATACGGCTATTTTTATACTAATACCACACTGTTTTGGTTATAATAGCTTTGTAATGTAGTTTGAAATCAGGGAGTGTGATATCTTCAACTTTGTATTTAATCTCAAGATGACTTTGGCTATCTGGGGTCTTTTGTGGTTCCATACATATTTTAAGGTTGTTTTTTTTTTTTTTCTATTTCTGTGAAAAATGCCATTTGAATGTTACAGATATTGCATTGAACCCAGAGATTGCTTTGGGTAATATGGACTTCTTAACAACATTCTTCTAATTCATGAGCACAGAATATCTTTCTGTTGTGTCTTCTTCATTTTTTTTCCATCAATAGTTTACAGTGTATAGATCTTTCACCATTTTGGTTAAATTTATTCCTAAGTAGTGTATTATTTTTTGATGCTATTGTAAATAGGACTGTTAATTTCTATGATAATTCATTGTTAGTATGTAAAAACATAACTGATTTTTGTATATTGTGTTTGTATCCTGCAACTTTACTGAATTTGTTTACTAGTTCTAACCATTATTTAGTGGAGGATTTTGAATTTTCTTTTTGTAAAAAAAATGTACTGCTTTATAGTTGCTTTAAAGTGTTAGTTTCTGCTGTACAGCAGAGTGAATCTGCTACACACACACACACACATATACACACACACACATATATGCACACACACATATACACTCACACACACACACATATATACACACATGCACATATATATATATACATATAGATCTCTATTTTGGATTTCCTTCCCATATAGGTCACCCCTAATATGCAGCATTCATCATGAGAAACACTGGGCTGGAAGGAGCACAAGCTGGAATCAAGATTGCCTGGGAGAATATCAATAGCCTCAGATATGCAGATGACACCACCCTTATGGCAGAAAGTGAAGAGGAACTAAAAAGCCTCTTGATGAAAGTGAAAGAGGAGAGTGAAAAAGTTGGCTTAAAGCTCAACATTCAGAAAACAAAGATCATGGCATCTGGTCCCATCACTTCATGGGAAATAGATGGGGAAACAGTGTCAGACTTTATTTTTCTGGGCTCCAAAATCACTGCAGATGGTGGTTGAAGCCATGAAATTAAAAGACTCTTACTCCTTGGAAGGAGAGTTATGACCAACCTAGATAGCATATTCAAAAGCAGAGATATTATCTTGCCAACAAAGGTCTGTCTAGTCAAGGCTATGGTTTTTCCAGTGGTCATGTATGGATGTGAGCGTTGGATTGTCAAGAAAGCTGAGCGCTGAAGAATTGATGCTTTTGAACTGTGGTGTTGGAGAAGACTCTCAGGTCCCTTGTACTTCAAGGATATCCAACCAGTCCATCCTAGAGGAAATCAGTCCTGGGTGTTTATTGGAAGGAGTGATGCTGAAGCTGAAACTCCAATACTTTGGTCACCTCATGGGAAGAGTTGACTCATTGGAAAAGACCCTGATGCTGGGAGGGATTGGGGGCAGGAGGAGAAGGGGACAACAGAGGATGAGATGGCTGGATGGCATCACCGATTCAAGGGATATGAGTTTGAGTGAACTCTGGGAGTTGGTGATGGACAGGGAGGCCTGGCGTGCTGCAATTCATGGGGTCACAAAGAGTCGGACGTGACTGAGCGACTGAACTGAACTGAACGGAACTAGGTCACCACAGAGTACTGAGTAGCATTTTCTGTGCTATTCAGTAGGTTCTCATTAGTTATCTATTTTATACATAGTATCAATAGTGTTGTATTTCAATCCTAATCCCCCAGTTCATCCACCTTTCCCCTTGGTATCCATACATTTGTTCTCTACATCTGTATCTGTATTTCTGATAGTCGATACCAATTTTTTTCAGATTCCATAATATGCGCTAATATGATATTTGTTTTTCTGACTTCACTCTGTATGACAGTCTCTAGATTCATCCATGTCTCTACAAATGACCCAATTTCATTCCTTTTTATGGTTGAGAAATATTCCATTGTATATGTGTACCACATCTTCTTGATCCATTCCTGTACTGATGAATATTTAGGTATTCCATGTCCTGGCTACTGTAAATAGTGCTGCAGTGAACATTGGAGTGCATGTGTCTCTTTGAGGTATGGTTCTATCAGCATGTATGCCTAGTAGTGGGATTTCTGGGTCAATGGTAGCACTGAGTTTTGCTTTCTGAGGAATTCCATGCTGTTTTCCATAGTAACTGTATCAATTTACATTCCCATCAACAGTACAAGAGTGTTCCCTTTTCTCCACACCCTCTCCAACATTTATTGTTAGTAGATTTTTTGATGATGGCCATTCTGACTGGTGTGATGTGATATTTCATTGTAGTTTTGAGTTGCATTTCTCTAATGATTAGTGGATATTTCATGCAAAGATGGATACAATAAAGGACAGAAACAGTATGGACCTAACAGAAGCATAAGATATTAAGAAAAAGTAGCAAGGACACACAGATAAACTATATACAAAAAAGATCTTAATGACCCAGATAACCACTAGGGTGTTATCACTCACCTAAAGACAGACATCCTGGAGTGTGAAGTCAAGTGGAACTTAGGAAGAAGCATCACTATGAACAAAGCTACTGGAGGTGATGGAATTCCAGATAAACTATTTAAAATCCCCAAAGATGATGCTGGGGAAGTGCTGCACTCAACATGCCTGCAAATTTGGAAAATTCAGCGGTGGCCACAAGGCTGGAAAAGGTCAGTTTTCATTCCAATCCTAAAGAAAGACAATGCCAAAGAATGTCCAAACTATTGCACGATTGCACTATTCTCACACGCTAGCAAAGTAATGCTGAAAATTCTCCAAGCCAGGCTTCAACAGTACTTGAACCAAGAAATTTCAGATGTACAAGCTGGATTTAGAAAAGGCAGAGGAACCAGAGATCAAATTGCCAACATCTTTTGGATCATAGAACAAATGAGAATTCCAGAAAAGCATCTACTTCTGCTTCATTGACTATGCTAAAGACTTTAACTCTGTGGATCACAACAAAGTGTAGAAAATTCTTCAAGAGATGGGAATACCAGACCACTTTACCTGCCTCCTGAGAAATCTGTATGTAAGTTAAGAAGCAACAGTTAGAACCAAACATGGGACAGTGGACTGGTTCAATTGGCAAAGGAGTACATCAAGGCTGCATGTTGTCACCCTGCCTGCCTGTTTAACTTGCATGCAGAGAACATCATGAGAAATGCTGGTCTGGATGAAGCACAAGTTGGAATCAGGATTTCCAGGAGAAATATGAATAATCTCAGATATGCAGATGACACCACCCTTAAGGCAGAAAGTGAAGAGGAACTAAAGAGTCTCTTGATGAAAGTGAAGGAGGAGAGTGGAAAAGCTGTCTTAAAACTCAGCATTATAAAAACTAAGATCATGGCATCGGGTCCCATCAATTCATGGCAAATAGATGGGAAAACAGTGGCAACAGTGACAGACTATTTTCTTGGGCTCCAATTTCACTGCAGATGGTGACTGCAGCCATGAAAAAAAAGATGCTTGCTCCTTGGAAGAAAAGCCATGACAAACCTAGATAGCATATTAAAAAACAGAGATATTACTTTGCTAACAAAGGTGCCTCTAGTCAAAGCTGTGGTTTTCCCAGTAGTCATGTATGGGTGTGAGAGTTGGACCATAAAGAAAGCTGAGTGCCAAAGAATTGATGATTTTGAACTGTGGTGCTGGAGAAGACTCTTCAGAGTCCCTTGCACAGCAAGATGATCAAACTAGTCAATCCTAAAGGAAATCAGTCCTGAATATTCATTGGAAGGACTGATACTGAAGCTGAAACTCCAATACTTTGACCACCTGATGTGAAGAACTGACTTATTGGAAAATATCCTGTGCTGGGCAAGATTGAAGGCAGGAGGAGAAGCGGATGATAGAGGATGAAATGGTTGGATGGCATCACCGACTGTATGGGCATGAGTTTAATCAAGCTCTGGGAGTTGGTGATGGACAGGGAAGCCTAGCATGCTGCAGCCCATGGCATCCCTAAGAGTTGGACATGACTGAGCAACTGAACTGAATGATTAGTGATATTGAGGATCTTTTCATGTACCTCTTGGCCATGCATCTCTGTGTCTCTGGAGAAATGTCTATTTAAGTCTCCTATCCATTTTTTGTTTGGGTTGTTTGTTTTTTTGTATTGAGCTGCATGGGTTATTTGTATATTTTGGAGATTAGTCCTTTGTCAGTTGCTTCATGTGCAAATATTTTCTCCCATTCTGAGGGTTGTCCTTTCATGTTGTTTATGGTTTCCTTTGCTGTGCAAAAGCTTTTAAGTTTAATTATATCCCGTTTGTTTATTTTTGTTTTTATTTTCATTACTCTAGGGAGGCGGGTCAAAACAGGTCTTGCTATGATTTATGTCAAAGAGTGTTCTGTGTTTTCAAAACTTTGTGACATAGCTGGTCTGTGGCAGATTGAATTTTCTTTATGTAATCGCACAGCATCTGCAAATAGAGACAATTTTATCCTTTCTGATTTTGATGGCCTTTATTTATTTACTTGACCTTATTGCTCTGACTAGGATTTCCAGTACTATATTGAATAGAAGTAACAAGAGTGAGCATCCTTGTATTGTTCCAGATCTTAGAGGAAAAGTTTCAGCTTTTCACCATTGAGTGTGATATTAGCTGTGGGCTTGTCAAATATGGCCTTTTTCATGTTGCAGTACATCTGCTCTCCAGCAAGATGCTTGGAAGATTTTATCATGAAAAGATGTGAAATTTTGTGGAATGCTTTATCTATGCTGACTGAGATGATTATATGATTTTTTATTCTCCATTTTGTTAATGTGGTGTATCACCATATTTGATTTGTGCATGTTGAATCAACTTTGCTTTACTGGAGTAAATTCCAGTTGATTATGGTATATGATCCTTCTTATGTATTGTTGAATTCAGTTTGCTAACATTTTGTTGATGGTTTTCACATCTATGTTTATTGAAGAAATTTTCCTGTAATTTTCTTTTCATTTCAGTGTCTTTGGTTTTGGTATGATATTAACGCTGCTGCTACTGCTGCTGCTAAGTTGCTTCAGTCGTGTCCGACTCTGCGCGACCCCATAGATGGCAGCCCACCGGGCTCCCCCGTCCCTGGGATTCTCCAGGCAAGAGTACTGGAGTGGGGTGCCATTGTTTCTCTGGATATTAACGCTGCCTTTGTAAAATGAGTTTAGAAGTGTTCTTTCATCTTTTTTTTTCAATAGTTTGAGGAGGATTGGTTTCACTGACTTTTTCCTATTTTTTTTTTAGTCTCTATTTCATTAATTTCATCTTTGTATTTCCTTCCTTCTTTTGACTTTGGGCTTGGTTCTTTTTTCTAGTTCCTTATATTGTAAAGTTAAGCTGTTTATTTCAGATGTTTTTGTTTCTTACTCTAGACATTTATCACTATGAAATTTCTCTTAGAACTGCTTTTTCTGCATAGCTTTCATGTTCACTTAATTCAAGATATTTTTATTGTACTTTGATTTTGTCTTTGATCCATTGGTTGTTCAGAAGTGTAGTGTTTAATTTCCACATACTTGTGAATTTTTCCAGTTTTCTTCTTATAATTGATTTCTTGTTTCTTATTATTGTGGTTGGAAAAGATGCTTGATATGCTTTCTATCTCCTTAAATTTATTAAAACTGAGAAGAATGTGTTCTGCTTTCAATAGAAATGTACTGTAAATGTCTGTTAGGTCCATCTCCTCTAACATAGCTTGGGTTAATTTTCTTATTGATATTCTGTCGATGAGAACCTTTCACTGTTGAAAGTGGGATATTGAAATCCCCTAGTACTTTTGTATTGAAGTTTATTTCTCTCTTCAGATAAGTTAATATTTTCTTTAAAGATATTGTGTTCCTATAAAGGGTATATGCATATTTATTGACATAATAGCCACCAGATGAATGGACTCCTTTATCATTATGTAATAGCTTTCTTTGTCTCTTGTTTAAGTTTTTTGGTTAAAAATCTGTATTTTCTGATATAAGTGTAGCTACCCCTGCTTTCTCTTGGCTTCCATTTGCATGGGATATATTTTTCCATCCCTTAAGTTTCAGTCTATGTGTGTCCTTAAATCTAAAATGAGTCTCTTGTAGACAGCATATAGTTGGTTCTTGTTTTTTGTATCCATTCTGAAACTCTATGTCTTTTGATTGGAGACTTTAGTTCATTTCTATTTGACTATTGACAGATATGGACTCATTACCATTTTGTGAACTGTTTTCTTGTTGTTTGATAAATCCTTTGTTCCTTTCTTCCTCTCTTGTTCTCTTCCTTTGTGATTTGATAACTTTCTATAGTGGTATTCTTAGATTCCTTTTTCTTTACCTTTTGTGTATCTACTATAAGTTTTTACATTGTGGTTAACATGAGTCTTACATAAGACATGTTATATTATAACAGTCTATTTTAAGCTGATAACATTTTCAAGTGCACACATAAGCTCTAAATTTTAACTCTCTCTGCATTTTGTGTTCTGATGTCAAAATTTACATATTTTAACTTTGCATATGGGCTTCCCTGGTAGCTCAGCTGGTAAAGAATCCATCTGTGGTGCAGGAGACCTGGAATCAATCCCTGTGTTGGGAAGGGCATGGCAGCTCACTCCAGTATTCTTGCCTAGAGAACCCTGGTGGACAGAGGAGCCTGGTGGGCTATGGTCCATGGGGCCGCACAGAATCAGACACGACTGAGCGACTAAGCACAGCACAGCAGCCCTTTGTATATAAGTTAACAAATTATTGAAATTATAGTTATTTTAATGTATTTGTCCGTTAATCTTTGTACTAAAGTTATATGATTTTCCCACCCCCTTTACCATATTAAAGAATTCTGAAGTAAATTGTATATTTACTTTTTACCAGTGAGTTTTATACTATCATCTGTTTTCATGTTAGTAATTAGCATCCTTTTGTTTCAGCTTGGAAAATCCTCTGTAGCTTTTCTTGTAAGGCTGGCCGAGTCATGATGATCTCCTTTAGCTTGCGTTTGTTTAGAAAACTCTTTGTTTTTCCTTCTATTTTGAAAGGCAGTTTTGCAGTAGAATATTCTTGTGGGCAAGTTGTTTTCTTTCACCATTCTATTAAATCATGCCACTCCCTTCTGCCTTGCATGTTTCTGCTGAAAATTCTGATCATAGGGTTCCCTTACATGTAAAAAGTTAGTTTTGTCTTGCTTTTTTTTTTTTTCTTGTTTTTAACTTTTGACTATTTAATTATGCTGTGTCTTGGTGTGATTTCTTTGGATTCCTTTTATTTGGAATTCTGTTGGCTTCCTGAATCTGAAAATCTGTTCATTTCTGCAGGTTAGGGAAATTTTCAGTCATTATTTTTTTGAATAAGATTTCTTCTCCTTTCTCTCTCCTCCTGGGATCCCTTATGGTTTGAATATTGGTCTGCCTATTGGTGTCACATAAGTTCCTTAAGCTATTTCATTTTTTTCATTCATTTTTCCTTTTACTCCTTGATTGGATGAATTCCACTGCCTGTTGTTGAGTTTCCCTATCTTTTCTTTTAGTTGATCTACTCTGCTGCTAAACCTCTCTGTTGAATTTTTCAGCTGAATTATAGTCTCAGCTCTGTGATTTTTCACTGTTTTAAAATATTTTCTGTCTCTTTGTTGAAATTCTTCCTTTGGTCATGCATTGCTGTTCTAACCTTGATGAGCATCTTTATGAGCATATTTTGAACTATCAGGTTAGTTACTAATATCCTGTGTCATTAAGATTTGTTTCTGGAGGTTTATCTTGCTCTTTTATTTGAAAAACATTTTCCTGTTTCTTCATTTTTCTTGACTGTCTGTGTTGGTTTCTATGCATGAGGTAAAGCAGCCCCTTTCCCAGTCTTGACCAAGTGGTCTCATGTAAGAGATGAAACTCATCAATCAGTCCAGCCTGACATCTTGGTTTTCTCTCAAGACTTTGTAGTTAACCAAGTTGCCCTCTTTGTTCTTAGGGATTCCCAAAAGTTGAGGGCATGCCAAAACCTGTCAGTGTCCCTAGAAGGAGGATCATGCTCAGGGCCTAGAATGTGGACCATCAGGTGGAAGGGAGTGTATGGAGCTAAGTCCCTTTCAAGGATAAACCAGAGGTGGGCATTTTTTTTTCCCTCTGCTTCCCCTGTATTGGATCCAGGCATATTGTTGCAGGGATTTACCTGAGATTGTCACAGTTTTGTTGGACATGTGAAGGGAGGCCCCTGGTATGTCATTACCTGACATACCAGGGATTTGCACCTTGGGCAGCAATTGCAAAACCTGGGGCGTAGACATACGTATAAGCTCCTGCCAGGGATATACTGGTGACTTGGAGCAGGCTACCAGGAGACAATGAGAGAGGTATTTGTTACTTTCCATGATTTCTGAGAACTTTCAGCTATCCCCTATATGTGTGCTAAATTGAAAGCCTACATTTTAGGCAGCAGCTTTCAAAGTATACAGAGGGACTCCTTTGGGGGAAAGACTAGGAGATGCACAACTTTGTCTGCTCTCTCTGTACCCAAACCTGGAAGAATAGCTCTATTGCAAGCACTTGCACACCCGTTAACAACTATTTCTTTATTTGCTATAGTCTTGTGGATCCAAGCCTCATTAGCCTTAAGAATTAGAAGTTTTAGGGAGCATATACGTCTGTTGAGAGTTTTAAAAGTTGGGGTATTAAATGTTGGACAAACTCTTTGCTCCTCAAGGAGAATCTGGAAGTTAGGAGTTCCCTTCCAATTGTATGGTGCTGTGTCAGGTTATGGCAAGCATGCGTCTCAGCTTTTCCTAGCCATTTGATGCAGGCAGGCTATTTTCTAATTTGCCTGATACATAGGGGTTGTTCCCTAGTTTCAGATTTCTTTCAGAGGTAATTGCTCTTTGTGTAGCCATAGATTCAGTGTGTACATAGGAAGATGGGAATTCAAGAGGCTCCTGTATTGCCATCTTGGCTTACCTCCCTGTTAATAATTATCTTAGTAGTTATTTCAAACCTTTAGATACTTATGGATTTTTAACTGAATCAATTAAGGAGGATTGAAGAATTTGGCTCCTATATTGTGTATGATGGCACCTTTATAAAACCAGAAAAAAATCTGCTATCATGAACTTGCTGACACGCATTCCAAATTGAACTATGAATGAACTATTCACCCAGTATCAGTTAAGTCTGGTACCACAGCTTCTAGTAATCAAGAATTATTAGAACCAGAATTATTTTTCTTGATTTTTTTACATGCATTATTTTGTTACTTTATCAAATTACTCCAAAAAGAAGAAGATAAATTTGATTAAAATGAGAACACATAAAATAGGATAGCATGAGCAGAAAAATACATGCAAAATGACAGCAGAGAAATAAATTGGAGTGAAAAGTTAATTCAAGTTAGGAAGAGATAAAAATAGAACACACATGTGCAGTCTGTAGGAGCATAAATCATTGATCTAGTTGTGCCCTGACTTGGCTTTGTGCTTCTTGGTGTTCAGAATAAAAAGAGACTCCATTATAATTTGATGAGGTGAAAACATGCTGTTTTGCTAGTTCTGATACTAAAAAAGGCAAATGGATCTTTTTTGAAGGGACTTAAATACAATCTCTACAGTAATTGCCATAATATATCTCATAAGACTGCTTCTCCTACTACCTCTCAAAAAAACCTAAAAACCTCCCAAGATAAGCTCAGTGAAACTCTTTCTGCATATGGTTCAAAGTAATAAGGCTAAACTACAGAGTTTTTTTGATGGTCAAGCTGGATCAAAAGAAAAGTTTGCGGTATTTTTATAGGTGATATACAGAAGAGCTCCTATAGTGAATACTTGAGATTAGAAATAACATTCAACTTTTCACATAGTAAAAAGCTGGATTTAACGAATCTGTGTGCTTAGAGAAATGACAGATAACTTCATGTTGATGGGTGCGTCATAGGTCTTCCAAGTTGTATTTGTAAAATAAGGACTCTGAGCCATAGGTACAATCCAAGAGAAGAACCTGGAATCTTTTGCCATAGATCATAGTTTTCTCGGAGTACTTTACTTGACATACTAACATCATGTAATAACGAGGTCTGAAAATGGCTCCAGTGTCAAATAAGTTTGGTGAATATTGCATGTCAGTTCCATTTCTTGGAAAAGTAGTAGTAGTAATGCCTGATAGTACTACACACACACAAAAATACTACACAGCACAGTAATACATTAGAGAACCATAATGAAGCAATCTGATTAACTTTTCTTTGCTGAGTGTTTCCCAAACTTATTTGATTATCAAATCCACATGTTAATATTTGGTGTGACTAATATTCTATAAAACAGACCCTGAAAAACATCTCGTAGTTTCTGATGACATTAACTCAATGTATTATTAAGATTAAAACCACTTTAAAAAACATCAATGTGAAGAACATTCTAGGAAACAAAACAGTAGACATTGATGCAGGGCTCCTGCATACCAGCAGCCAGAATGGGATTCTAGTACATTTACTTCAAACAAGTATAAAATGGACATAGGGCTTCCTCAAAACCCCAGAAGGCTAATGAAAATTTATATAATGGATATTTAGAACATGGAAGGTAGTGAGAAGTCAAAATTCTTTCTATACGATAAAATCTTTTTGGTAACTTGATTTTTAAATGAATTTTCAAATGCGGTAGTTAGTGAATTCAGGGAAAATATGGGAATCTATTATCTTAGTGTTGTCATATTTTTAAAGTGACGTATTCTCAAGATTTTTAAGTCCAGTTGGCAATTTAGGATTTTTCCTTGATATCTATATCTATCTATCTATATATCAAATTCAAGATGACATTTTGTCAATGGCCTTAATGCAGAGGCACATGTTAATTTTCTAGGAACCATGAAGTTCTGTCAAGAGCAAAGAGCCATCTTGAATATTCTAGCTGTTGTGAATGTTGAGTGGGAGACATTTGTTTCATATCTCACTAGAATCAAGCAGAGAGACCTCTTGAAAGATTGGTCAGTCAGATGGCCAGATGATTCTTGCTGCTGCTGCTGCTGCTAAGTTGCTTCAGTCGTGTCCGACTCTGTGCGACCCCATAGATGGCAGCCCACCAGGCTCCTCCGTCCATGGGATTTTCCAGGCAAGAGTACTGGAGTGGGGTGCCATTGCCTTCTCCAAGATGATTCTTAAGTCTGGTTTTAACAATTTACATGACAGAAGGTCATTTTGGGTAGTGACTGCGTGTGTGCTAAGTTGCTTCAGTCGTGTCAACTCTTTGTGACCCCGTGGATTGTAGCCCACTAGGCTCCTCAATCCATGGGATTTTCCAGGCAAGAATACTGGAGTGGGTTGCCATGCTCTTCTCTAGGGGATCTTCCTGACCTAGGCATCGAACCTGCATCTCTGATGCCTCCTGCATTGGCAGGTGGGTTCTTTACCACTAGTTTCCCCACATTCGCATTAATTATCTCACATTCTAGCTTCAGTTTCCTCAACTGTAGGGATTCCTCACTAGTCTTTCCTTAGCAGATTCCACACAAATGTTCCTGCCTTGCTATCTGAAGTTTAACCCACAGTGTAGCAGCTCAACTTCAAGATAAACTTGAATTGCTTGATGCATGTAGTTAAACCAGTGATTCAATTCCTGTTGTATCTTATTGAAGACCAATCTGAATTATTTAAAAAAATTTTTTGAACTTGGAGGTAAGATGACTTCCACACAGTTTTTGATCCTACCAGTTACTGGTGGTGTAGGGTTACATAATCTTCTTGAATTCTTCTTTTTCCAAAAAAGCTCACCTTATATAGTCATTGGCAATTCTGATAATGGTTGTGAGATTGGTGTCCAAATACAGCACTGTGTGTCCAAATACACTGGCCTGCATTCAGCAAAGAAAAGCTTTCAGACAGTTTTGGGTCACTTATTCTCTTTGAATAGTCTTTTCTTCAACCTATCTGTGTGATAACATCATGGTCTAGGTAAAAACGTGTTTTTTCCCCATAGCACCATAGATGCATAGTTGAAAACTGCATTATCAAAAAGGCTTTATTAATTGTAAAAGAAGAACCAACACTTAGCTGTATATCTGATATTGCTTATATAATATCTAAATTACTGGAGTAAAGCCATTCTTCTCCTAGGAATCTGGCCAATTTTTCAGGTTATTTGCAAAGACTAGACACATTTATCAGGACCCTTCTTTAGAAACAAAATGCAGGCTATAAGCAACGTATTTCCTGGCCTCTGACATGAGCTAAATATCTGGAAAAGGCAAAGCTGTAATGAAACTGTGTTGGCTGTGTTCTCCCATGTTTCTTTGCCATGCCCAGGCAAGACTGGAGCTTACCAGGCAACACCATCATCCAGAAAGGGGAGGTCCTTTTTCCAGGCCCAGATGTAGCTGAGGTGGAGCGGAGGGATGGGGACTACTGCAGAGTAGCAGGAGAGGGGCAGAGAATGGCTCTTCTGTTTGTTTCTAGATGTGATCATAAGTATAGTGTTAGTCATTCAGTTGTGTCCGACTCTTTACCACCCCATGAACTATAGCCCATTAGGTTCCTCTATCCATGGGATTCTCCAGGCAAGAATCCTGGAGTGGGGTAGTCATTCCCTTCTCCAGGGGATCTTCCCAACCCAGGGATTGAACCTGGGTCTCCTGCATTGCAGGCAGATTCTTTACTGTCTGAGCCACCAGGGAAGCCCTAATTATAATCAGACATGATAATAATGGGGGAGTAATTGTTTTCTTCCCAAAGGCCTTCTTTGCCTCCTTAAAATCCATAACCACTGTATTAGTTTCCTGTTGATGTTGTTACAGATTACCACAAACTTAGTGGCTTAAAACAATACAAATTAATTATCTTAAAGTCCTGGAGGTCAGAAGCCCTAAAATCAAGCTGTGGACAGGGCTGCCTCCCTTCTGAAGGCATGAGAGGAGAATTGGTTTCCTTGCCTATTCCAGCTTCTAGAGCTTGTCTGCATTCCTTGGCCTGTGGTCCTCTATCTTCAGGCCAACAGCAGAGTATACTCAAATTTCTCTCTCCTTCTGTCATCACCTCTCCTCTTTTGACTCTGACCCTCCTCCCTTCTTCTTATAAGGACTCTTGTGATCACATGAGTCCACCAAGTAAGAGAGGACAAGCATACCATCTCAAGGTTCTTCCCTAGTAACATCTGTGAAGACCTTCTTGCCATCCAATCTGGGATTATAATGTGCACATCTTTGGGGGCACCATTATTTTATCTACCACCATCATCCTGGTTGTTTTGATTGCTTTTTAAAATAGTTTCATTGTGTGTAAAATTGGAACTATGATATTCACCCCCTGGGGATATAAAGTCAATGAGATAGCCTAGCTTCAGTCATCATAGCAAAACACTTGCATAGTGCCTGTTAGAAGATTTTTTTATGTGTTCTTAATTCAGAGATGCAGAGTTGAGATTCTGCTCTCACTGCTGCCTGTTACCTGAAGAGGCCACTGTACCTTTCCGTTTTCTCACTTTTTAAATGCACAACTTGCATTTTCACATCAACCTATGAGTAACGGCTCAAGTTTCAATATAACCCCACCTATAAAAGAAAGGGGCTTCCCAGGTGGCTCAGTGGTAAAGAATCCACCTGCCAATACAGGAGCTGTGCATTCAGTTATTGGGTCAGGAAGATCTCTTGGAGAAGGAAATGCAACCCACTCCAGTATTCTTGCCTGGGAAATCCCATAGACAGAGGAGCCTGGCGGGTACAGTCCATGGGGGGGGTCACAAAAGAGACACGACTTAGAGACTGAACAACAACTTGAGTTTTCTCACCAGCCTGTGAGTAATGATTCAAGTTTCAATTTGACCCCACCTATAAAAGAAGCACTTTGAACCTCCTCACAGTCTCACCACTTCTTTATAGGAGTGTTAAGGCACCGTCCTGTATATATCCACACACCAGTTCTCCCAAGTCCTTTCTACTCTGGGCCCTTTTGGTTCACTCAAGTCCAGTAAAGAGAGCAGATAATCTGAGGAATAGGAACTAGTAGAAGATACAGGACAATGATGATTGGTACTATTAGATGAGTCAAAAGTCAAGTATTTCAAGCACAATTAAGTTCGCAGTGTCAGAGAGAATGATCATGATAAATGTCATCACCTCTGTGAAAGGCAGAGGAAATTGAAGCTGTAATTCACATCATCATCCCTTCATTTGAAGGCTACTTCTGTCCTGAGCCAATCTGTCTCCTGTTAATGCTCCCAAGTTTAATTGGGAGCATTAATATTTAATATTTTCTCTAAAAGCACTCGTGGATAGCATATTTATCTATGAGCACACTCACTGACTGTATCTTTATAACGATAATTTATATCCTGCCTTAAAAGAATTTGTGGCAGCTGACATGAAAACTTAAAAGTGGAGCCTGGTAGGCTGCAGTCCATGGGGTCGCTAAGAATCGGACACGACTGAGCAACTTCACTTTCACTTTTCACTTTCATGCATTGGAGAAGGAAATGGCAACCCACTCCAGTATTCTTTCTTGGAGAATCCCAGGGACGGGGGAGCCTGGTGGGCTGCCGTCTATGGGGTCGCACAGAGTCGGACACGACTGAAGCAACTTAGCAGCAGCAGCAGCAGAGAGAAGTGATGGATGAAGCAGGGAGAGTAGTCAGCGAACATGCATGCTAAGTCACTTCAGTCCTGTCTGACTCTGTGGGCCCCTGTGGACTGTAGCCCACCAGGCTTCTCAGTCCATGGGATTCTCCAGGCAAGAATGCTGGAGTTCGTTGCCATGCCCTCCTCCAGGGAATTTTCCTGACCCAGGGATCAAACCTGCATCTCTTACCTTCTCCTACACTGGCAGGTGGATTCTTTACCACTAGTACCACCTGGGACACCCAACAGTGGTCAGGCAGAAGCACAAATAAATTAGCCAGAAATACAGGCCGAGGGAAGCTGTTGCACTGAGTACAAATCTGAATTCTGTGCTTTCTGGCAGCATGGAGAGGTAGATGAAATAGATTAGCACTTTGCCTGAAGAGAAATCTTTTTTCTCAGTCTGAACTCTGACCTAGTTCTGCATCTCAAAGGCGCCACTGAACAGAATAATGGACAGTGGAAAGGGCCCTAAACTGAAATTTTTACCAAATTAGGTTGCCTTATAATAATAATGATGGTGATAGTTGTGATGGTCAGGTTTGGACAGAAAAATCTTTTCTGTTACTTGGGTTTCTATGAGGAAGGATGAACACTTCTAGCCTCTTGTCTTATCCCTTAATTTTCCCCTTGGAGAAAGGCTGGGTGGGAGATGGCCACGGTTCAATTTCCTCAAATATATGAAGCAAATCTCTCAATGGTCCTGGGCATGAGGAATTTGGTCCCTTTCCCCCTTTCTTGCTCTCTCTGGAACTGTAAGAGACAGTGACTTGGAAAAGCAGGCTGGCTCTGCCCACTGAAAATAACCCCAGAATGGTCTACACAGGGGTCTAAATTAAAGACTGAGGAATGGAGTGGTCAACTCCTGTTTGACTCTTCTAAGTTATAGTTTCTGATAATGATGACATTTTCCTCCATTACTTTTTTCTTATTTCTCAGTAGCATCAAAATTCAGATGGAATCGAGAAGTGTTATTTATTTTTGGTCTTGGGCCTTCAGGTTACCCACCAAAATCTGTTCCTTCTTTTTCCATAGAAATAGAACTTTTGCTGGGCAGATGGTTGCAGCCAGGTATAATCTGAGGACTAAGTCCATGGTACCAAAGTTGGGCAGAAAAAAAAATGTATGCAAGTTGCGCCTTTAGCTCTTAAAGATCCTTGGCCTGAACAAGTTCTTTCCTTTCCTTTCTCCTGGTAGGAAAAGGCAGTGGCTGGAGCACACTGAGGCTAGAAGAGTTGCCCCACAAGCCTGGGAAGCATTTTGGAGCAGAGCCCACAGCCACTCACATGAAAAAAAGCCCAGTTTTGAAATAACTCATTCTTGATCTCTTCATTATACCAAGCTGCTCACCTAACTCATTCATACGGACTCCAAAACCAGTAAGAGCTAACAATTCTTTAACATTTTTTTGGAGGGTTTTTTAATTGTTTTATATCAACATGTATTTAACAATGTTGTGTTTGTTTGATGTGTACAGCAAAGTGATTCAGTTATACATGTATCTATTCTTTTTCAAATTCTTTTCCCATTTAGGTTATTACAGAATACTGAGCAGTTTCCTGTGCTAAACAGTAACTCCTTGTTGCTTATCTATTTTAAATATAGCAGTGTGTACCTGTCAATCTTAAACTCCCAGTCTAGCCCTCCCACTCACCCTTCCCCACTGGTAACCATAAGTCCATTCTCTAGGTCTGTTTCTGTTTTGTAAATAAGTTCGTTTGTATCATTTTGTTTACATTCCACATATAAGCGATATCATATGATATTTGTCTTTGTCTGACTTACTTCACTTAGTATTATCATCTTCAGGTCCATCCATTATTTCATTCTTTTTAATGGCTGAGTAATACTCCATTGTGTGTATGTACTACATCTTCTTTATCCATTCATCTATTGATGGATGCTTCATGGCTTGGTTATTGTAAACAGCCTTGTAATGAACATTGTGGTGCATTATCCTTTTAAACCATGTTTTCCTCTGGACCATATGGTAGGTCTATTTTAGTGTTTTGAGGAACTTCTATGGTGGCTATGCCAGTTTACATTCCCATTTCTCTGCGCCCTCTCTAGCATTTATTAGTTGTAGATTTTTTTGATGATGACCATTGTGATTGGTATGAGGTGATATCTCATTGTAGTTTTCATTTGGATTTCTCTAATAATTAGCAATGTTGAGACTTTTTCCATGTTCGCCATTTGTATGTCTTCTTTGGAGAAATGTATGTTTAGTCTTCTGCCCGTTCTTTGATTGGATTATTTGTTTTGGTGATATTAAGCCTCATGAGCTGTTTGTAAATTTTGGAGACTAATCCCTTGTCAGTTGCATCATTTGCAAATATTATATTCCCTCTTGTGGTTGTCTTTTTGTTTGGTCTAGGGTTTCCTTTGCTGTGCAAAAGATTTTGAGTTTAATTAGGTCTCATTTGTTTTGTTTTATGGCCATAACTTTAGGAGATGGCTCAAAAAATATTGCTCTGATTTATGTGTCAAAGAGCATCTGTTTGTGTCATCTTCTGTTTCTTTCATCAGTATCTTATAGTTTTTGGAGTACAGGACTTTTGTCTCCTTAAGTAGGTTTATTCTTAGGCATATTATTATTTTTGATGCAGTAGGAAATGGGATAATTTCTTTAATTTCTCTTTCTGAACTTTCATTGTTATTGTATAGAAATGCAATGTATTTCTATGTATTAATTTGTATCCTGCAATTTTACTGAATTTATTGATGAACTCTAGTAGTTTTCTGGTGGCAGCTTTAAGATTTTCTCTGTGTAGTATCATGTCATCTGCAAATAGTGACAGTTTTCTTTTCCGATTTGATTCCTTTTATTTCTTTTTCTTCTCTGATTACCATGGCTAGGACTTCGAACATCATGTTGAATCAAAGTGGTGAGAATGGACATTCTTGTCTTGTTCCTAATCTTAGAAGAAATAAATGCTTTTAGCTTTTCATCATTTTGAGTATGATGTTAGCTGTAGGTTTGTCATATATGGTCTTTACTACATTGAGGTATGTTCCCTTTATGCCCATGTTCTGGAGAGTTTTTATCATAAATGAGTGTTGAATTCTGTCAGAAGCTTTTTCTGCATCTATTGAGATGATCATATGGTTTTTATTCTTCAATTTACTGATGCAGTGTATCACACTGGTTGATTTGCAGATAATGAAATATCCCTGCAGCCCTGGGATAAATCCCACTTGATCATGGTATATGATCTTTTTAATGTGTTGTTGGATTCATCAGCAATATGTTCGTCAGCAATATTGGCCTGAAGTTTTCTTCTTTTTTTTTTGGTGATATCTTTGTCTGGTTTTGGTATCAGGGTGATGGTGGCCCCTTGAGTGAGTCTGGAAGAATTCCTTCTTCTACAATTTTTTGGAATAGTTTCAGAAGGATAATAGTTAACTTTTCTCTAAATGTTTGATAGAATTCGCCTATGAAGACATCCGGTCCTAGAATTTTGTTTGTTGGAAGTTTTAAAGTCAGTTTCAATTTCAGTACTTGGGGTCAGTCCTCTTTAACAGTTAATATCATGTGCCAGGATCTGTGTGGGGCACTGTACATGTATTATGTCACCTGGATCTCATCAATATCCTCTAAGGTAAAGTCATTACATTCTTTTTTGAGGAAGGAACAAAGACACAGAAAGGTCAAATAAGCAACTTATACTACACACACAGCAAAAGAGCAGAGTCAGAGTTCCAACACAGTGTCCCCTGTCTTGACTCTTAAACATCATGATGTCTTGCCCTTTACAAGGACTTGGAGCAGAAAACTGAAGGCAGGGTTTCTCTATTTCCATGGAGAGTCAGAACAATGTAACTTGAGGATAGAAAATGTTCAGGTTTGCCATGCAGCCCCTTGCAAGCCCTGGAGAGGGGAAGGGCTACCCACTCCAGTATTCTGGCCTGCAGAATTCCATGGACTATATAGACCATGGGGTTGCAAAGAGTCGGACATGATTGAGCGACTTTCACTCACTTCACTCCCTTGAAAATAACTGAAATTATTTGAATTGTCTGTGAAGTTAGAACAGGGAGGCAGTCAACAGAGGAAGGATGAGAATTTTAGTTAGAAGGGCAAGCAGAACCCATCAGGATAAGTGCTGGAGACCATTCTCCATGGGGCTCTTGTGCTTCTGCATGTGCTTGCAAGCAGAGGCACTGGCTGCTTTTGTTCTGAACCATCTTTTCAAGGAAGTTTGTATCGTGAACAGCCTGAGAAGATATTGAAGGTATTTCCCTTCAGAGCAAAGGGTCAGGCATGTCTACCACCATCTTAAAAGGTTTGGGTTCCCTAAGCTCAGGGCTCCTTTCCTGTAACTGTGTGTGGGGATGATTGTCTTGCCTTGTGGGGAACCAACACAAATGTGTATGCTGGCTGCTATTACTATTGTAAGTAATCAACCACTCTTTGCCTCTGACCCAGAAATCATATGTCTTATTGCAGTTAGTTAATGTGTTGGCTTGAATGTAGGGGAGAGTCTTAAACTATTCAGAGTTCTTGACATAAAGTAAGTTTTTCTATTCCCTTTTAATTGCAATGAATCACTCAGTATTCAAAGGCAGTTGGTCTGGATTTTCTACCTGTCGGTTGATTGAATAAGGAGAAAGGAAGGTCTTTAAAGATAATGGACATTAACACCCTTGAAATAGATATTCATTTAGTCAGAATTCATGTTAACCCAATTCCGAAACCCAATTCCAAATCATGCTGACAAAGTTCCAAAATTAGATTTCAGTACTTTCAAATGTCAACAAATACATAGTCTAAAATGTTTTGAAGATACAGCATGATGGGGAAATGGAGTTGATAAATTTTTAGACATTCCACAAGGATTAGGATGTCCTGAAGCTTTACCTGAAAGGAGGGTGAAACTATAATTCTGAATAGAAAGAAAATAAAAATTTCATAGATAGTGGTTAAAAAATAATGTTATTTGAATATTTTTATTTCCCTAACTGGAGAATAAAACCAATCTCTTGTGTTGGGGAAAAATTACTGGTTTAGAACTCAAAATAGGTGAGATCATTTTATCAACTAATTGTGCAACTTCCACAAAAGAGTATCTGGGCCTTGTTCTTTCTTCAAGCATAAAACAGGGGTCATGAAATACATCTCGAAGCTCACATCTAACATGGAAGGTAATGAAATCCTAGACTCTCAGAAGTAGAAGGAAACAGTAGTGATTAAGTGTAATGTTTCAGAATTTGGAATTATTTTCTCAGCATAAATTCTAAGTGGTGTTTCTAGAGACAGGAAGATCATTACATTTCAATGAATCAGTTTATTTCATCTCTAGAGATATTTCAGTAACGGTCTTCTTTATATTGAAGTAAAATCTGTCGTTGTTATTCAGTCACTAAATCATGTCTGACTGTTTGCAAACCCATGGACTGCAGCATGCCAGACTTCACTATTTCCCATCCTTCATTATTTCCCGGAGTTTGCTCAAACTCATGTCCCTTGAGTCAGTGATGCCATCCAACCATCTCATCCTCTGTTGCTCCCTTCTCCTCTTGCTCTCAATCTTTCCCAGCCTCAGGGTCTTTTCTGATGAGTTGATGCTTCACATCAGGTGGCCAAAATATTGGCGCTTCAGCTTCAGCAACAGTACTTCCAATGTGAATATTCAGGGTTGATTTCCTTTAGGATTGACTGGTTTGATCTTGCTGTCCATGGGACTCTCAAGAGTCTTCTCCAACTCCATAGTTCAAAAGCATCAATTTTTCAGCACTCAGCCTTCTTTACAGTCCAACTCTCAATCTGTACATAATTACTGGAAAAACCATAGCTTTGACTAGATGGACCTTTGTCAACAAAGTGATGTCTCTGCTTTTTAATATGCTGTCTAGGTTTGTCATAGCTTTTCTTCCAAGGAGCAAGCATCTTTTAATTTCATGCCTACCGTCACCATCCACAGTGATTTGGGAAGCCAATAAAATAAAATCTGTCACTGCTTCCATTGTTTTCCCATCTATTTGCCATGAAGTTAATGGACTGAATGCCATGATCTTTGTTTTTTGAAATGTTGAGTTCTGAGCCAGCTTTTCACTCTCCTGTTTCACCTTCATCAAGAGGCTCTTTAGTTCCTATTGTAACATTTATCATTGATCCTGGAATAACTTCTGGACCATAAATGACAGGAATAATCTTTTCCCCCAATTCTAGTTTATTAGTTATTTGAAGTAGGTAATCACATCACAGATCTCTTCTCTTTTCTAATCTGTTAATCCCTGATTTCTAGAAATTTTTCTACATATGAGTCTTGTGTTCTTTCAAATTCTGGCTGGCTTTAAATTGTAAGCTGTTTCATGCAGGCCCGTATACTTTAGACACCAAACAGAATTCTGTCCATCACTCTTCCTGAAAAATTTTTCTAGAAGTGGAAGAACTAGTATCCGAAAATGACCCCCACAGGCAGTGGATCCTGTCCAAGGTGGTGATGGTGGGGCTGGAGGTTGGGTAGGAAGCCAGGACTGATTCTGCCTGCTACTGCTACTGCTAAGTCACTTCAGTCGTGTCTGACTCTGTGCGACCACAGAGACGGCAGCCCACCAGACTTCCCCGTCCCTGAGATTCTCCAGGCAAGAACACTGGAGTGGGTTGCCATTTCCTTCTCCAATGCATGAAAGTGAAAAGTGAAAGTGAAGTCACTCAGTCGTGTCCGACTCTAGCGACCTCATGGACTGCAGCCCACCAGGCTCCTCTGTCCATGGGATTTTCCAGGCAAAAGTACTGGAGTGGGGTGCCATTGCCTTCTCTGTGATTCTGCCTAGTAGAATTTAAAAGTCTAAATGCATCAGCACAGGAAAGCTAATGGGGCCAAATTAAATTCTATCGAGCATGTGCACATGCCAGGGGAAGAGGGCATTTAACCTAATAAACGTGATTTTCTCAGTTGGGAGCCAAAGGATTGCTTGGGATCACTCAAGTTACAGTGTAGCTTGGGACAAGCCTCCCTAGTCTAATACTTATACTGGAAGATTATCCTGATGGTTTTCATATTTTAATGTAACATACATCTCATCAGAGGAGTTTGTTAAAAGGTAACCCTCAGAAACCACAGATTCCTTCTCTAAGTCTGTGAGGCTGTTTCTGTTTAGTAAATACGTTCATTTGTATCATTTTTTTAGATTCCACATATAAGAGATATTATGTGATATTTGACTTTCTCTGATTTCACTTAGTATGAGATCTCCAGGTCCATCTATACTGATGCAAATGACATTATTTCATTCTCTTTAATAGCTGAGTAATATTTCATTATATACATGTACCACACCTTCCTTATCCATTCATCTATCTGTGAAACATTTAGTTTGCATCCATGTCTTGGCTATTGTCAACAGTGCTGCAATGAACACTGAAGTGCATGTATCCATTCCAACCATGTTTTTCTCAGGATACATGCCCAGGAGTAGGACTGCTAGATCATATGGTAGTTTTTAAAAGAAGTTCCATACTGCTAACCACCAATAGTACAACAGAGTTCCCTTTTCACCACACCCTCCCCAGCATTTAGTTTGTAGATCTTTTTCACGATGGCTGTTATGACTGGTGTAGAGTGGCATCTCATTGTAGTTTTAATTTAGATTTCTCTAATAATTAGTGATGTTGAACATCTTTTCATGTGCTTCTTGCTCTCTGTATGTCTTCTTTGGAGAAATGTCTATTTAGATCTTTTACTTAGGAGCGAGACGGGGACCAAGAACAATAAAATATTATCATGTTACAGAAGCCAAGGTAAGAAAGTATCAAGGAAGAAAGATTTCTTGACTTAACAGAACATTTTTACAAATTGGTAGTAAATTCACACTGTGAAGATTTAAGGAATAGGTCAGTTATGAAGAAAGCAAGTCATAGCAAGCTGCTCTATTTAGATGTAAAACAATAGAAATGAATGAGTGAATGGACAGATGGACAAAGAATGAAGTAGTAGTGTGATTTATTGTCCTTAGAAGAAAATGGATGATGCTTGTGTGCTGGAGAAACCAACACGTTCGATGTTTGAAAATGCAAGAAAAAGGAGTAGGGAAAGCCTGAGAGGATAACTGATCGATACAAACATAAAGGTAAAAAAAGGAGGAAACTGATTATCACATCAGACTTTCTTTGAGTCAAGTCAGAGATAATGTATCATTGGAGAGAGTGAGAAGATGGAGATACTGTGGCGATCATAAAATGATGGGTTAACCAAGGCAGAAATCTTTTTATCTTATATGTAAGAAGTCATGAGGTAGGCAGACAGGGTTTATTTTGTGGTTTTAAGTCATGAGGGACCCTGGCTTGTCCTGTTTTCACCTCACCATCCTAGTTTAATGGCTTCTGTCTTCAAGGTTCAGAAGAGCTGCTGAATCTCCACTGGTCACATCCATGTGTGCTGGCTAGAAAGGAAAAGCAGAAAAGCACAAAAGACTTCTTGCAGCTGCATTAGTTCTATTTCAGCATCCTTCTTGGAAGTATCACAAAAGTTTTGCTTTCATATAGTTGGCCAGATCTTATATTAGCTATACCTATCGATAAAGGAGTCTGGAAAATGTAGTCCTTTTTCTCTCTCAATGATCAGAGAAAAGTCAGGGTTCTCTTACAGAGAAAGAAGGAAAGATGTTACTGGTGTTAGGTAATTGTCAGTCTCTGCCATAGACGTGGTAAAAGTTTGTATGTGGTTCAGTCTCTCAGTCGTGTCCGACTCTGCAACCCCATGGACTGCAGCACACCAGGCTCCCCATCCTTCACTCTGGTAGTTTGCTCAGATTCATGTCCATAGAGTCAGTGATGCCATGCAACCATCTCATCCTCTGCCGTTCCCTTCTCTTCCTACCATTAATCTTTCCCAGCATCAGAGTCTTTTCCAGTGAGTCAATTCTTCGCATCAGGTGGCCAAAGTACTGGAGTTTCAGCTTCAACATCAGTCCTTCCAATGAATATTCAGGACTGATTTCCTTTAGGATGGACTGGTTGGATCTCCTTGCAGTCCAAGGGACTCTCAAGAGTCTTCTCCAACACCACAGTTCGAAAGCATCAGTTCTTCGGTGCTCAGCCTTCTTTCTAGTCCAACTCTCACATCCGTTCATGACTACTGGAAAAACCATAGCTTTGACTATATGGGCATTTGTTAGCAAAGTAATGTCTCTGCTTTTTAATACACTGTCTAGGTTTGTTTTAGCTTTCCTTCCAGTTCAGTTTGTGGTGAGGCCATTATTCCAGTTTTGTCATTTTGTCTAGCAAAACGGCTTATCAGGAAAAAAAGTGGCCAGGCTATGTGCTGTGCTGATGAGTGTTGGCCAGGGCTATGGATTGGAGTGTCAGTTACCTATAAGGAAGTGAGCAATTCCAGGGTACAAGCAAACACATTGCTGACGCCCTGATACTGAGAGGTCCAGGCTGATGGACTCAGAAAGAACAATGTGTACTCACAGGGCTGGAGATCACAAGAAGGGCAAAGAGCTAGTTGAACAAAGAAGAAAGGATCAGGAAAGTGGAAGATGGTGTGATTAGAAAAGGAAATTTGAAGTTGGGGGAAAAAAGGCAGCTACAAATGCTCAAAGTTTGAGATGTGATTGTTTTTAGCTGGAATGGAAAAACAGATTATTATATTGATGTGTAAGAGTTCTGGAAACACGGCTAGAAGGATCATTGATAAGGATGATAATCAGGAGATTAAAGTAGAAAGGAGCACTGGAGACTAAAAACCTAGATATGCATGAAATAAATAGGAAACAGAATGAGAAGGAACAGTACCAATGTAGAGACTTACCTACAACTGAGGTTGACTGGAAATCACAGGGAAGTAGTAATCACGGACATTTATTCAGTACTTGCTATATGACAGTCAACAAACTGTGTTTTTAATACAAACATGATTTTAAATAAACTATTTAGGAATAATTTTAGATTTACATAAAAATTGTAAAGATACAGAGTTCCTTTATTCTCTCCATTCATTTTCCTTTAACCTCCTACATAACCATGGTACTTTGGTAAAACTAGGAAATGGTACTGGTCCAATACTATCACCTAAATTTTAATTTGGCTTTCTGCAGGTGTTCCACTAAAGCCTCTTTTCTGTTGCAGAACGCAGTCCAAGATACTGTTATATTACGTATTTATTATGTATATTATGTATGTATTATGCAGTTCCTTGTACTGCAAGGAGATCCAACAGTTACGTCTCCTTAGTCTTCTAATCTGTGAAAACGTCTCAGTCTCCGGTTTTCTTGACTGTAACACTTTGAAGAAGAACACTCCCAGAAACCTTGTGGGGTTTGTCTGACATTTTCTCATGATTAGACTAGGGTTACGTGTTTTTGAGAAAACGCCACAGAGCAGAAGTGTACTGATCATATGATTATATCTGAGAGGACCACCATGACTTATTGACAAACTCGACTGCTTGGTTAAAGTGGTGCTAGACAGATTTCTGGAGAAGAAAATGGCAACCCACTCCAGTGTTCTTGCCTGGAGAATCCCAGGGACAGGGGAGCCTGGTGGGCTGCCGTCCATGGGGTCGCACAGAGTCGGACATGACTAAAGCGACTTAGCAGCAGCAGCAGACAGATTTCTATAATGCCAACTTTTAACTTTTCCCCTTTCTCTACTGTATTCTTTGGAAGCAAGAGGCTGAGTTTAGCCCACACTCAAGGGAAGGTGGGAGATATTAAGCTCTTTGGAAGCTTAATTATCTATTAGAAGGCATAGTTATCTACACTCGGGATTCTTCTATTAGGAAGATTTGCCCTTTTCCCCATTTATTTATGCAGCTCTTTATATCAACATGGATTCATGGATATTTCATTCCTTGGGTTGTAATCCAATACTGTTATTGTTTTGCTCAAATTGTTCCCATTTTGGCCTCCTGAGAACTGTTTTTACATAAAGTCTCTGTGGAATACCCCAACAATACAGTGAAGCATTACTCTTATCCTTATTTTGTAGAAACAGAAACTCAGGCTCAGAGAGAGGAAGAAACCTTCCCAGGGATTCACATCGTATGTGTGCTGAAGCCAGGAGTCTGACCTCAGTGTCAGTGCTTAGCTCTACTCTGCTGCTCTTGGAGGGAAAGGATGCTCTACAAATATAGATCAGAGATAAGGTGTCTCTATCACCATTTCAGAGGTAAGATCTGTTTTTGAGAGGATTCATCACAAAAGTAGTCGTCGCAGAAAGGATGTGCTTCCAAAGGGTCAGTGTGAAGAGAAGGAACCATACACAGTGATCAGAAATGAGACTCTTGCCAGGTGGGAGGAGAGGAGAGGAGTTGAAGGAATAATCGGATGCAGGGCAACTAATACCACAGAAGAGAATGGAGGAAAGACATTCATTGAGGCTACAATATATTTGGCTGCAGGGCCACAGAGAACCAGCCTATGGTAAGAAGGAAGTTAAGTGAACTTCAACAGAGCAACATAATGGGAGGAAAACAAGATTTCAGGAGCTCGACACTGTTTTATGAGAAAGGAGGCAAAGAAGTGATAAGGAAAGGGATGCAGAATTAAGTAACATTTTTTCCAGGATAGAGGATGACCTGTACACAGGTAAGCTTATAGGAGAGAGAAAAGATTCTGGAAGAGGAAAATACAGTGGTTTACAATGTTAATTTCTGTTGTACAAAGTGATTCAGTTGTACATACACATACATTTTAAAAATAATCTTTTCTATTATAGTTTATCACACTGAATACAGTTCTTTGCTATACAGTAGGACCTTGTTTATCCATTCCATATGTAATAGCTTACATCTGCTAACCCTCCTCATGGACATAAGAGAAGAGACTTGTCATTCCCAAGGGGGTGGGTGAGGGTTGAGGGAGGGTTGGAGTGGGAGGCTGGCATTAGGAAGGGTGTTTAATCTTGAAGGCAAGGGATGTTCTCCTTCTCCCTCACTGGAGGTTGGCTTAAGAGCAGAGGCCAATGGTACTGCCGGGGTCAAAGTACATAGTCACTTAGGGTGTGCTGTGGGGTTTTGAAAGTTTCAGTTATTAGTGGAATTGGAAGCATGGTCCTCTGGAGACATTGGGAAAAAGCTTAGAGCAATATTCCTTAGTCTGGTGAGTAGCTTAATAACATCCCTGGCCAGTGTCTGATAGGCTTGATAACAGGGGGGCAAGTTGAAGTCATTCATGCGGAAGGAAACCA
This sequence comes from Bison bison bison, assembly GCF_000754665.1. NCBI lineage: Eukaryota > Metazoa > Chordata > Mammalia > Artiodactyla > Bovidae > Bison > Bison bison. The sequence goes on along the minus strand of NW_011495039.1, from coordinate 5,759,925 downwards.
ACTGACTAAATGAAAGCAGGCATCAGGAATATGATTATCTGGGTTTTTTTCTTGGTTCTTTGAGATCAAATATTTGAAACTGAATACATTATGCACTTTTCAGACAAAAGACAGTGTTAGTCTTTCTCAAATGTTCAGACTCAGGTGTAATGGGAATTTGCTATGTTACTATCAAGTTGTTATGATGAATAAGTGTAAAATTAATGTAAACAATTGTTACTGAGAATGAAAACTTTTTCTCAGGAATTTTTCTTCAAATAATGCCAACTGCAGAATTCAAGGTGAGTGTTTAATAGTTATGAATGTAATACCAAAGGCTTAACATGCCATTTATATTTGATAAAGACATAAGTTTGGGCAATAACTTTTCTTATCTAAGCCGAAAATAGAACATGGGTTGTTTAAAATTTTTTTCATAAATATTCTTAAAATACTATTAAAATGGAATTAATACTACCACCACTAAACTATAACACTGATTGTGCAAGGTTTAAAAGAACAGTCCATTGCAGAAGCATTTTAATCTATGAGTTTCCTTGAAGTCTTTTTTTATATTCCAGTAAAGCCCAAAATATCCAGGGGAGCAGAACTTCGTAAGAAGTTTAGGAATTACTGACATAACCTATCCTTAAATATTATAGATTGCCTTCATCTGACATAATTATAATACTATACTATAAGTGCTCATTTCCTTTATGTGGACCAAAATTAATTTGTGTTAAAACATACTATTGATACTTGGTGATTATTTTATTACCATAAATTATTGTATACAATTTTTGATAAGGATATTATAAATCATATTTTAAACAAAAATGTATGCATGGCATATGTAAGCAGTAACATCTTGAAGGAGGAAACACCCATGAAAACATTTACCTAAAATTTAGTAATACTGAAAAACACTAGATTGTGCAGAGTAATGAATAAAAGCTATGCGTAATACACTGGAACACTGGTAAATCTTCAGGTACTGGAGGAACAACCTGGCATAGGAAAAAGATCAGAGTAGAAACAGCCACATCCTTAGAAGTGCACGTCATCGAAAAATAAATCCCTCAATATAGCATTACACAAAGATTCTTCCTTTGGCACTTAGCAATACAGACAAAGGTGTATTGGGTTTAATGTGATTTTATTATTAGGTAAATTTTAGTTACTTTATATAGATAAAAATATACAATATTGCTTTAAATTTTTAAGTGTATACTTGATCGTCATCATATTCACATACAGTTTAGAAGCCTGTTTTTCCCCCACTAAACAGTTCATCCAGTAACATGTGGAAGAGACTAACAAAAATGATTTAGATGAAGACTTTTCATGAAAGGTTTCAATGTAAAAGTGGAATATTAATCTGGTCTAAATCTTTAGTGATTCCTCCTGCTACAAACAAATTATGAAATGTTTTAGACAAATTTATTTTTTTCAACACTTGAATCATTGTCCAGGTTCAAAATTCTGTTGGAAAATGCATAAAACTGACTTAGCTGTTGTGTCTAAAGTCACTTTTATATACACTGATTTACTAAAAAAAGAAATGTATTTTAATACTACATTTCAGTTTGGGATTTCATTGTTTTTATATAATACATGCAAAACATGTCTATGCCTTTCAGCTGTCCTATTTAAGTAAAAGAAAGTCAGATGGTGGCACTTTTAAGTCACCCAAGGATGGTAAAGTTATTAGTGGTCTGATTAATTTGCTTTCTTAAAAAGACACAGTGATAAAATACGTTAAGACCCGAACAAGTTATTTATGTGCATAAATAAGGTATGCACTATTTTTAAATGAAAGACTGAAAACATTTTACAAATATTGTTGTTCATTATAAACTATACAATGCACCATTTTTTTCACTTATACCAATACTTTGCACCAAACATTGCTATATTCAATCTTAACACTCCTCAAATATGAGAAAAACAAATAGTTTCCACTGTACTAAGAAGTGAAATTTATAAAGTCAACATACTACATTTTAAAGGATTACAGCTCTAAAACAGTTTTTAAAGAATTTATACATATTGAAATGGGTGCTGTACTTATTAAAGAGCTAAAAATAAAGCTGCTTCTCTTCATTTTAAGTTAATACTCAGGGTTGCATTTAACAGCAGATTCTTTACAGGGCAACATTCAACTATTAAGGTGGAGATTTTAGTAAAGCTAAATGGTGATATATCTCTTACTTTTGAAAACTCTTGAAATTTTAGTGCTGCTCTCTTACAATAACTAAAAAAAAATTTAGGAAGATATTTCCACTTCCAAAATTTTTCAACGTAAGGCACACGGCGACATTAAAATCTAGAAACAACTAGAGTAAGTAATATTTCTCTTTTCAACCATTATTTGCTCTTTACCTGAAGAAAGTGGGTGAGTAGTGCAGTTGAAACATGCCTAGATTAATAAAAAATGACTGAATTTAAGAAATACCAATAATATTTGTGTGCAGAATGGTATTAATTTTAAAAAGTATATTTTATGTAAATATATATTTTACATAAAATATACTCCCTACAGTGTTATAGGTAGAAAAAGTGTGAGGCACTTACATTACCAAGGAGGGAGGAGCAGACTGAGATTATCTTTTTATACAAGCACCAAACCACTTGTTTTAACCTCTGAGATAAAAGCAGAAGCTAAAAGTAAAAGGAAATAGTTCGTATTTGGTACACTAATAATCTACAAGTTCAAAACTCAAAGTATTTGATTTAATCTGATGGAAGTAATTCCACCAGAGAACATTTTTTCATATTTAAAAGTGTCATAATATCTCCCTGAAAAAGTTCTGTATATTCTGTGGTATTATTTCAGAATACTGTAAACTGGAGATGGTATTTCGCTCCTTTGTGACAGCATACTATTCTAATGATGGTAGCATAGGTGATTAACTCCTCTTATTACAAACCAGATTTTAATGTTTTTATAGCAGTAAAAATAACATGTACATCAATGCCTCCATGTGAACTTGCTGACATCCAACAAGGACAGTCTTATTACTCTGTGATGCTTCACAAACTACTCAAAAACCAAGGTGAGGAGTGGGCTTGGAATTACAGGAATCCACTGGATGTCAAATCAGGGTAAGGTCTGGCTTCTGATGGGTGAAGACGGGTGGCAGGCTCAGTGTTACGCATGCTATTTAATTCAGCTGGATACGTTTCATTTAAAATTGCTCCGTTCTGAAACTGCAAACAGCAACTAATTAGAACAGATCCTTCATATATATTAAGCCATTAGATATGTGAAAATGTAGTTCTAAAATCTTTATCCTCCGAGTTGTTATTGTAACTCATTCAGTGAAGTCATATTGAACACAGGTATTAGTTGCACTTACAATCTTTCAGTTTCTCCATTAGATAGTATAGGTGAGTGATATTGTCTCACTTCAGATGTGGCACTCCATACATTGACTATTTGATCAATGAAATGCCTTTGGTTTGGGCAGGAACCACTGGATCAGAAAGTACCAGTCACGAACCACAGGTACTATTCTCTGTCATAAGTAAGTCTGCTTTGACCAGATTGTATCTCAGTAAGTTTTAGGTATCAGTAAACTAACTACCTTCAAGATTACTACACTGGATTACAGATAACCCAGAACTTTCTGAAAAGAGGCAAGTTATGATTTGCAAGAGGTTTCTTAATATGTCTTATATACTATATACCATGGGTATGATTTCTAGAACCAATTTTATTCATAATATGCTTTTTTTTTCTTTTTTTTTTAATTTTATTTTATTTTTAAACTTTACAAATTGTGGCGGATTCATTTTGATATTTGGCATAATATGCTTTTAAAGTACTACTAAAATTATTGTCCTAACTGTGGAAATAAAAATTACCAAAGTAAAGTGCTTGCTCTTGCCTTTTAACAATGAAATTTAGTCTCATTTCCGTAAGTGCTACTGGAAAAAAAGGAGGGAGGGGAAGACCCTGAGACACACAGTTCTGTGGAATTACAGGAATAATTCCTGTTACTAATAATTAGTTGGTGATGAACAGGGAATCCTGGCGTGCTGCAGTCCATGGGGTTGCAAAGAGTTGGACACGTGTGAGCGACTGACCTGAATAATTCCTAATAGTTCTGTAGGTTTTTATAGATTACAGAACTTTTTGAATCTTAGTATAATTAGTGAAAGTAATGGACTATAATCATACCTTCAATTGCTTCAAATGAAATTTACCTTTCTAAAGCCTATGTAACATGAGGTTTCTGTCCTTCTAAACTTTATCAAGTTTTCAAAGGGAAGGTAATAATCGCCCAGCAAAAGGTAGGTTTTGGATAAATTACTTTCATCACTCAATACAATGCACATCAGCAACTGTCTTTAAAGAGACTGTGTGCTAAGTCACTTCAGTCATGTCCTACCCTTTGGGATCCTAGCCCACCAGGCTCCATGGGATTTCCCAGGCAAGAATACCGGAGTGGGCTGCCATTTCCTCCTCCAGGGTATATTCCCAACCCAGGGATCGAACCTGTGTCTCTTATGTCTCCTGCATTGGCAGGCGGGTTCTTTACCACTAGCGTCACCTGAAAAGGCTGCCTAGAGCAGTGCTAGTCAACAGAAATATAATGTGAGCCACAGATGGAGTTCCAACTTTTTTTAGATTTAATAACTCCTTTTTTTTTTAAAGTTGCTCAGTCATTTCCAAGTCTTTGCAACCCCATGGACTGTAACCCTCTAGGCAACTCTGTTCATGGAATTCTCCAGGCCAGAATACTGGAGTGGATAGCCATTCCCTTCTCCAGAAGATCTTCCCAACCCAGGGATTGAACCCAGGTCTGCTGACTGCAGGCGGATTCTTCACTGTCTGAGCCACCAGGGAAGTCCAGTAATTCCTTGGGGAAATATATAGGTCCAGAATTCTTACTGTTCATAAGGAAGTAACACAAAACAGCGGGAAAGAACACACTGTAAGGAACTGGTGCTAATACAGGCCCTCTTCAGAATATAATTTTACAAAATTCACTTCTCTACAGTTTACAAGTTACCTACCTGTGCTTATTCTGCAGCAATGTTGTGAGATAGACTGTAACTCCTCATTGTTAAATTTTAGTATAACTGAACAATGTCAGGAATGAGGATAAAAGTTTTCACAGTCTTTTTCTAGGGAAAAACTCATATGTAATCAAACAAACCAAGTGTATAAAAAATATCAGAAAAAAAAACAATTAATGAGAAAGCTGCAAATGACATTTATAAACTATTATTACAGTCTTATTGGGATTTGCTTCACAACTAAAATACACAGCATGAACTCAATATATTTTTTTTTGCCAGAATTTAAGGATGGTTTATTATATAAAAACTGATTAATGTAACACTCTACATTTAAAAAACAAATGGAAAAATAAACACATGATCATTATAATTATAGCAGAAAAAGAATTTTCAACATCCTTTCATGACAAAAGTACTCAAAAGAAGAGTGGGAAAACAAAGAAATTTTAATACAATAGAGGCCATGAAAAACCCACAGGTGACATCATATTTTCTAATGGAAAAGCATAAAGGCAAGCATAAGACATTCCTGGGTGGTCATAAAGAGCAGCAATCATTAGGAAGCACTTTAAGTTACCATGTTGGTAGAAGGGTCTGAATGACACATTTAAAACCATCCAGCTTGAGTCTCATGATAGAAAGCCAGATAAGTTATCTTTCTTATTTTTCTTAAGATACCAGGGAAAAAACTATTTTACCTTGAAGGATAAAATGAAGATAGAACACTGAGGAGCCTAGGACTTTTACCAGAGATCACCTAGGACAAAAGTATTTGAAGGAAACACATCGATACTGGTTTTAACCCAATTTCAACAGGAAGAGAATCAACATTTAATAATAATGAGTATAATCTATAAAAATACTGAGTCACTGTGTTATATACCTGAAAATGTAAATCAACTATGTCAGTTAAAAAAAAAATGAGCTTTGAAAAAACTATTTTTAAAACCTTAAAGCTTTCTAAGTCAGCATGTTTAAAAGGTCAGATTTTTTAAAAATCAACATTATTCTAAATCGTGTACTTTTAACTAATTTGGTAATTTTACTTTTGTGGATGTATTCATAGTGCTTTCATCCTTTATTTCTTTTAAATATTATATACTTGTATTAGTAACGTAAAAGTACCAGCTTACACAAGATAGTCAAATTAGAGATGTTCTCCCATACACGCTACAGATAAAAGGTTAAAATCAGTCACTGACAGAAAACTCATAATTTACATCTGTTTATAATGTATTTACTTCATGCATTGGAGAAGGAAATGGCAACCCACTCCAGTGTTCTTGCCTGGAGAATCCCAGGGACAGAGGAGCCTGGTGGGCTGCAGTCTATGGGGTCGCACAGAGTCGGACACGACTGACGTGACTTAGCAGCAGCATAATGTATGAAGAGGCATTTGAAAGGACTTACTCAGTTTGAGACCATACTTACCTTGTTTACAAATGCCTGTGAGCCTGGTGTGGTTGGGTTGTACTGCATCTGAGCCAGCTGGCTGTGCTGAGGGTCTGGCTGGCACTGGTACATTGAAACAGCCCCGGCGTAACACGTCTGAGGAGCTACCATGGCCGACTGTGGATTGAGTCCATGCTGTTGGTTTTCAGGAACTTGTAAACATGAGACAAAATCTTCTAAATTAGAAGCAGTGGTAGGGTACGGGGCTGGTTCAAAATCGCCCATAGGAAAGTCTAACTGTGCACCCTGAGGTTGCAGTGGCAACCCAGGCTGACTATAGGGAATCAAGTTCTGGGGGTAAGGCATAGGATCAAGCTCAGGTTTGTAGGGAAACTCCTGACTAGTCCCAGGTAAGTCTGCAAAGACGTACTGCTGGAGGTCTTGCTGAGGACAATTCAAAGGCACAGATTGGTTAGCGTTCCAGTTTGCGAACATGCTGTTAACTTGCATGTGCTTCATTTTCTGACACAGTTGCTGCTGCTGCTCCACTGTTGTGTGCCTCTCATGGGGCTGCAGCTGCTGCTGGTCTGACTGGAGCTGCTCCTGGACCATACAGCTAGGGTTCAGAGCCATGGATGGCTGCTGAGGGTACCCTGAACACCCGAAGGCAGGCTTATTTAAAGAGTCTTCAACGTAGGTCAGAATTTCATCTGTTAAGTCAATATCTCTGAAGTCATCTTCACCGGAAAAGTCCGTTCTGAAAAATTCCTCATTCTGCTGCATGTGTTGGATGTCTTCAAAATCAATGCCTAGGTGTTTCATAATGTTGTACAAGTCACTGTTTCTGTTATCTGCAAAGAGCCCGGTATGATCTCCAGAGAGAGTTGGGTTCATGTCCTGAGACTGGCTGATCTGCTCATGTTTCAGGATACTGTCACTCCCCATGGGTACATTGTTTTGCCAGTTACTGCACTCATTCAGAGAGTCACTGAAAAAATTCCTTTCAAACGGTGTACTAGTTGAAGCAGGATAGAGATAAATAGCCTCGTCTTGTTGCATCATGGCATTCAGGAGGGAACTGGGGTTGAGGGAATCCTTACTTAGAGCGGATGTGGTGGTTGACTCTTTTCCACCAGCACCATTTTTAGTCTTTATTGGTAAGGGATCCATTACGGAAGGAAAAGGGTTGCTTATCTCATATAAAATGGCGTCTCCAGTGGTAAACATAAATGGCAACTTCATATTGCGCTTGTTTAAGTGCTCCATTCCTTCTTCATCTCTACCGTTGGGCACAAGAAAGTTTGCATGTATTAGAAAAAGGTGTATCCTAAATATTTCCAAAATAATAAATTAAAGAAAAACTAGCATGCAAAATACACAGTAGTTAAGTTTGCTAGAGGTGAACATAAATTTGAGAGAAATCTTTCTGATGACGAGTACTTAAAATTGTTAAATTTAGATAGAATTTGTCCAAAAATTTCACTCTCAGATTCCGTCCCTACCTGAAAAAATAAATTCTGAATGGAATACAGATCCAAATATACAAGTGAGGCATGCTGAAATATAAAGCTCTAAAGGAAGACTGACATATGAAAATTAAAATTTTTTGCATGGGAAAAGAATTCATAAGTTAGGTTAAGGCATGAAATCAATGTCATAGTTTCATATATACTATGTAGTGTGTATATGTGTAAAATTGAATGCTGGTATTAGGTAAAGAGCTCCAAATGGGTCTAACAACCTCTTAATAACTGATAGAACAAGCAAACAAAAATAGCAAATGTATAAAAACATGAACAAAACAAACTAGACCACTGATATGTAAAGAATACTATACATACAAAAGAACGTGTAGTCTTGACAAGCATATGTAGGATATTTTATCAACACTGACCATACACTAGATTATAAAATAAGCCACAACAAATTTCAAAGGACTGAATTCCTTCAGGCTATTGTCTAACCTCAGTGGAATTAAATTTAAAGTAACAAAAAGACAACTAGAAAATCCCCTAGTATTGAACAGTACATAACACTTATGTTTCTAAATAATTCCTGAATAAACAAGTCAAAATAAATACTAGCACATACTTTCAACCGAATGATAAAGACAAAGGACTGTGGTTAAAATCATACTTAAAGAAAAACTAATACCTTAACCAAATACATTAAAAAAGAAAAAGGTGGAAAGAAATTCAAATTATACCCAAGACGAGTAGAAGGAAGGAAATAATAACGAACAGACATAAATAGGTAACAAATGTATAATGGGAAGAAAATCAATAAAACAAAAGCTGACTCCTTGAGAAGGATAATCAAATTAATGGCCTTCTAGGAATAGTGACTAAGACAGGGCACAAATTCCTAATACCAGAAAATATTTCTTAAAATTATATGAGTACAGAACTTATAGAACAGAAAGAAAATAAGAGCATAAAGGAGAAAAATCATGATGTTGATGAATGTGAAGTAAGTATTTGGTGTAAATTTGATGAATGTGAAGTAAGTATTTGGTGTAAAAATTCAACAACCACTCATGATGATGATATTCTGGTAAACTAAAGAAAGGGATGCTTTTAAACCTGAAACAATAAACCCAGTACTTACAAATATCATATGAAATGATCAAGTATTTGAAGTCTTTTTCCCTTAAAGTTGGGAATAATACCAAACTGAATTATCATTATTTCCATTGCATTCTACTGAGGGCCTAGCCAGTACAATGGAAGAAGTTAAAGACCAAAACTAAGTCTAAAGGTTAAAAGAAAAAAATTATTTGCAAACTACATAGGACATATTAGAAAACCTTAAAAGTCTACAGACATCTTATTAGAATTAATTAGTGAGTTGAAGTAAGGTCACTAGATATAAAACACCAATATTAAAAACTCAACTATTTCTATATATTATATATAATATATATGCACACCAATTAAAACAACATCATAGAACATATCTAGGAATAAAATTAAAATATGTATAAGACTCAGGTAAGAACAATACAGCCCATTATTAAGATGAAAACACGGGTACATACACATGGACCGCCATATTCATGGGTTGCAAGATTCAATATAAAGATGTTAATTTTTCCAAAAGGAACTATAATTTCAGTATAGTCCCGTTAAAAATCTCAACAGATTTTCCCATAGGAATTGGCAACTGATTTCTAAATATATATGGAAATATAAAGGGTAAAGAAGAGGCCAAGACTCTATCCAAGGAGAACAAAAATTCTGAACAAACAAGATGGTGGGCATAAAGATATCAAGGCATATCAAGATACAGAATAGTTAAGACAGACAATGTGCTTTGGAATAAAAACAGCCAACTTGACCAATGGAACGGAGAAGCAGAATCACAGATACAATCCTCTGATTGAAATGTAGTGCAGTGAGGAAAAGGTGGTCTTTTCAAAAAAATCATCTTTTGAATAAATGTTACTAGTTGATTAAATGTCCATATAAGGGAAAAAGACTAATTCTGATCCTTACCCTCAAAGCCACATACACAAGTCAATTCTCCAGAGTAGAGAAAATGTGTGCAATGTGAATATTTGACAACATACTCACTTCTAGAACATATGAGAAACTTAAGAATCACTGCCTGCTTATTACCAAACATATGCTAAATAAAGCACTGTTATGTTTTTATTTTAACAGAAGGCCCTGGCTTTTCACCTTACTTTCAGATACCCAGGATGAACCCTTGGAGTTTTTGTTAATTATTCTCTTCAATAGCTCTACATCCATAGTTGTTCAAGAAAGTTGGTTAACTCTGATTTCTCAGTGTCTTTAACTTAACCTATGCTTCTCTCTACACATAATATCTTTTCAGTGTTTATTTCCAGTGTAAATTCTCCTAGAATTTACTTTAAGGTTTTCAGGTAAGAGGATTTCTAAACCAAAGTGTTAAAAATAAAAAACAAAACAAAACATGAAACATTCTAGGTCTTTGTGCTTACGTTAGAGGTCTCTGAGTTGCAATGATATAATCTGGTCTTCCATTTTTATAAACTAAGCGTGCATTTGACTGCACCCAAGCCCATCGGTTGTCTTTCGTAAGAAGCCTGAACACTATCATGCCACTCTCTCCAGTCTTAATCACTAAAACAAACAAACAAACAAAATTAAATTAGCAAATCTAAAATCAACACAGTAAAGAAAATCTCTGTAATATTTCTGGATGTAATTCATGTATCACCAAAGATGATAAATACACTGATGCCTTCCAAGTACAGTATATTAAAATGCATCAGGACAGTTCTTCAGCATTGCTGTTTTTTCCTGTTTCAGACTAAAATTACTCAAGGAAAGATTAAGTCAGACAATTCAAGTAATATGTGAAACTATAGGGAGTAAGTATAGTTTGGGGGGGGAATTGTTTTCATTTTTAAAAGGGAACATGTCCTACAGTCTAATATTTTACTATACAATGTTAAAGTATAATTTGGGCTTCCATGGTGGCTCAGATGGTAAAGGATCGGCTGCAATGCAACAGACACAGGTTCAATCTCTGGGTCAGGAAGACCCCCTGGAGAAGGGAATGGCAACCCACTCCAGTATTCTTGCCTGGAGAATTCCATGAAGAGGAGCCTGGTGGGCTACAGTCTGTGGGGTTGCAAAGAGGCAGACACGACTGAGCAACTAACACTTTCACTATATTAACAAAGTTATGAAATAAATTGATGAGACAAAATGGCCATTTTCAGAGTAATTAAGCTACTCCATTACTGTGTGGCAGCTAATGAATTAAGAATGTAACTCCAGTTACTCACAGTTGTGTGATACTGAGTAGAAGCTAATCCAGATAGTTTCCTTAAACACTTTTATATCAGTAATAACCTGAAACAAGTCCTAGACTTTAAGGTATTTTCTCAGTCAAGTTCATAAGAAACTACAACTTACTTCGGATGTGGTACTCAGCACAATAGAGCATATCAGCAGCATGAATAAACTGGTATCCTGATCCTCTCATGCTCAGTTCTGCTTCAGTGTAGCCTAAAACAAGTTTTCCTCTGTTTAAAGGGAAAATAATAACAAAATTAAAATTTAACACAAATGAAGTCACCTACATAAATTAGTTATTTTCTGCACTATGTTGACATTCAGAATTTCACACTAGCAGGCAGAGACGAACACATTTCTATAATTGCTCCTTTTGCATATGTCTGCAAATTTCAGTTTCAGATAATTTTCATGGTCTTCATTCAGGAGAATAATCACTAAAGATGAGTCTAACAGAGTAGATTATATAGATGAAATACAAAATCTTTAATTATATTCTAGAATACTTTTACTCCATTTGGAGGGGCAGGGTTTCTCAAACCTGTATGCATTCTCATACTAGGAAGAAGAAAAGCAGAAACATACTTTGGTTACTGAACTTCCAGGGCTAAAAGTCAAACTTTGTACAATGTAAAACAAGCCAGCAATAAATGGATACTGAATCTTATTAATATAAACACATCATCTATAATTCAGAAATTGTGGCAATACTGTAAGATATAAAATAAATGATCTGTGAATGTGATGAAATTATTTTAAAAGGCTATGCTACAAACTATGAACTAATCCTAGCTACTATGATAATAAACAAGGTTATAAACTATACCATATGGAAAATATATATGTAAGACAGACTTACTGCAATAAAATACACACTTGGTAAAATAAACCCGAAAAAGTTTCACTTACTTGGCATCACAACCAGTAGGTGTGAAGTCGAGTTTGTGTTTGGTTCTAAAGATGAAATTTTTGGTTCGGATTTCAAGTATGGATGGTGGCTGCAGCGGAGTAGCTATTGCAAACAAAGCCAACTGAGGTGGAAGTATTGATCCATCTTTCCCTTTCTTGTTCTGTCCATGAAGATATTTCAATCTCCCTTGGAAATTCATTGCCTTAAGAAACAAAAAGTTCATTAAGATTAATGCTGTATAATTAAAATTAATGCTGTGATATGTTCCATATCACCCCAGTCTGATCACTATGACAAAGATATTTTCTGAGCTGTGAGTTTGCCCTGGGGTGAAAAGTGACAGTGGTGGAAAACTGAGTAGGCATTATAGCCAATAGGAAGCTTTGGGGACTGGCTGGCTGCTTCTACAAAATGTCTGTTATATCTTCATCGCATATGCCTGTCCTCTGGGGATGGTTGAGAGACTTAGTTCCCAATCAGTTTTTTCCAGAGGAAAGCAGTAACATTTCTGCTCAACTCCAGTCTGAAGTTAAGAGGTCTGAAGAAAAAGCAAAGCACACAGAATGTAATCCAGCTCTTGGATAATATAAAAAGTGGAATTTCCTTATACAACTTACCTGTTACATTAGTATACAATCACTTCAGTTTCAGCCTTTTTAAATAAAAGTTTTGTTTTTTTAAACCTTTGAAAAATAAATAAAATGGTTCCGTTTTAAAGGGCTCAATCAAGGCCATTTTCAGTGTTTTGATAATTCCACAAAAGTTCATGAGGCTATCAAACGCTATTGTTGTTCCCTTCTTCCCAGGAAGCCCATTAAAAATATCCTAAAAGATAGTATGAGACTGTCCTCAAGGGACTGCTAAGTGACCCACTCCTTGTTTTAACAGATCACAATAGGAAGACCTACATAGTTTTCTGAGCTTGCAGCTGCCCTAGCATCTATGTCTAGCATGGGTCTGTGCACAGTGCGTGCTCAAAATCTATTTCCTGAACAAATGAATTGTGATAAAGTCAGCAAGTCCACATTAATTTTCAAATACACATGGGCTAGATTGCATAGCTCAGAGTATATTTCAAAACTCTAGGAAATCTTTTCTGTAGAGAGAAAACACAACTGTTCAAAAACACTAAAATGAATCCTAAAACCATATAAAGAACGCAGACCTCTATTAGGATAAAGAATAATTTTAGAAGACAGAGAAAACAGACAATCATGACCATGATCAATTTGGTTGCTTAAAACAGTACTGACCAGGCCAAGGGATGACTCTGACATCAATATGACACCAGTACAAGGGAGAAAAGGCCCAATTACACAAAGAAATTTCACCTAGAAATACATCCTAATTGGTTATCAGTACAAGGAAAACTATCTCAAAGCACAATTTTAATTCTGGGTAAGCAAAATTCAGACATAAAACACCAACAAAAATCATTTTGTTAACAGATCTGTGGTGGAGTGCACTGTCTTAAGGATACAAGCGAGAGCCTGGACCATCTACCTCCACTCCTAGTGTTCTCCCTTTGCTGGTCATCCTGGGAATTCACACAGGATGCTGTGATGGGAGTTCACTCCAACACATGAGAGTTCACACTACACAAGAGTGTCTTATACCAGATGAGGATCCTGCAGTGATGAAGATGCAACCATTTTTCTACACGGCAGTTATTCTAGCCATATGGAAAAGGCCATGATAATTTTTCCATAAACCCAAAGAAGATAATAAGCAGTCTGCCACCAAAAAAGCGCTACCTAATTATCTTATACCTACAAAGTCCAAAAGAAGGGCAAAATACAATGGTCAATGCTATTCCATTCAGTCTTTGTTATACTGCATCCTAAAGGATAGAGGCTCTGAGTTACGGAAGATATTTTCAAAAATCTAAAAAGACTTTTAAAAAGTTACTTTCCTTTATAAAACTATTTAATTAAGTAGATTTTGAAAACCCAAACTCAAATACATTCAAATTTGTTTCACTTTTCTTTTTAATTTTCTACGACTTCATAGTAAATGCCAGTATAAGATGCTGCACCTTACCAGAAAACCAGATGAATTATCTAGCAGACACCTGAGTCGGCAGACGAAGCTCCTCTCCATAAATGAAGAGTTCTCTGGAGGAATCTGGTCTGGGTTATAATACACTGCTGGCTGGGAGAGTCCATTAGCTTCTATAGAGATAAACAGCAACACAAAGTTACTTTCCATTTTGCTAAAAATTAAGTGTTTAGGCTTCTCATGTGTTCCTAGTGCTAAAGAACCACCTGCCAGTGCAAGAGACATAAGAGACACGTGTTTGGTCCCTGGGTTGGGAAGATTCCCTGAGGGAGGTCATGGCAGCCCACTTCAGTGTTCTTGCCTGGAGAATCCCATGGACAGAAGAGCCAGGCAGGCTACAGTCCAGGGGGTCGCAAAGAATCAGACACAACTGAGCAACTTAGCACAGCACAGCACAAGTGTCTGAATAGCTGAAATCTGTGTTCATTTCTAAACCAAAGCTATGTTCTGATTATTAAAAAAAAAAAAAAAAATCACTTTTGGGAGAGGAGCTAGTGAAAAGAAATTAAATCTTACTGAATAATACTTTTACTACATAGAACTTTACCTATTCAGCTGTTTTTATTTCTATTGAGCTATCACTGTCAACAATTTCTATATTTTCTAACACCTTTTTTCTCCTTTTTAACATTTTTACATATGTATGAAGACACTGCTTTTGTTGAAAAAAGTATTTTTTAATTCTTTCATATGCCAGTTTGCTTTTATATTTGGTGCATTTTCTTATATGCAGACTACATCATGAGAAACGCTGGGCTGGAAAAAGCACCAGCTGGAATCAAGATTGCCAGGAGAAATATCAATAACCTCAGATATGCAGATGACACCACCCTTATGGCAGAAAGTGAAGAGGAACTAAAGAGCCTCTTGATGAAAGTGAAAGAGAACAGTGAAAAAGTTGGCTTAAAGCTCAACATTCAGAAAACGAAGATCATGGCATCTGGTCCCATCACTTCATGGGAAATAGATGGGGAAACAGTGAAAACAATGTCAGACTTTATTTTTGGGGGCTCCAAAATCACTGCAGATGGTGACTGCAGCCATGAAATTAAAAGACGCTTACTCCTTGGAAGGAAAGTTATGACCAACCTAGACACCATGTTAAAAATCAGAGACATTACTTTGCCAGCAAAGGTCCGTCTAGTCAAGCCTATGGTTTTTCCAGTGGTCACGTATGGATGTGAGA
Organism: Bison bison bison; assembly: GCF_000754665.1. Lineage (NCBI taxonomy): Eukaryota > Metazoa > Chordata > Mammalia > Artiodactyla > Bovidae > Bison > Bison bison. Next base: position 5,744,585 of record NW_011495039.1, on the reverse strand, counting down.
GTTGGACTGTGAAGAAGGCTGAGCACCAAAGAATTGATGCTTTTGAAGTGTGGTGTTGGAGAAGACTCTTGAGAGTCCCTTGGACTGCAAGGAGATCCAACCAGTCCATTCTGAAGGAGATCAGCCCTGGGTGTTCTTTGGAAGGAATGATGCTAAAGCTGAAACTCCAGTACTTTGGCCACCTCATGCAAAGAGTTGACTCTTTGGAAAAGATTCTGATGCTGGGAGGGATTGGGGGCAGGAAGAGAAGGGGACGAGAGAGGATGAGATGGCTGGATGGCATCACCGACTCGATGGACGTGAGTTTGAGTGAACTCCGGGAGATGGTGATGGACAGGGAGGCCTGGTGTGCTGCGATTCATGGGTTCTCAGAGTCGGACACGACTGAGCGATTGAACTGAACTGAATTGAAACATGAAACAATATATACACACTCCAGAATTAACCTTATACATTCCATCCCCTCTTTCACAATAGTGTAAGAATTATTTTTATACACTATATTACTGAGTATATGGCTATACTTTATCACTTGGAATTCATCAATGGCTGTCATCTCTCAAGGTCCTCCTTAGGTCATCAGGCTTCTTGTGACCTGGTTCTGGCCCATGGCTAGATTCATGTCTTTCCCCTTCTTCCTCATCTTCACTGTGGAGTTCTATATCCCTAAAGATTCTCTGCCTCCTTTCAGAGAATTCAATTCCCAACACTACCTTTTGGTAAACATTCTTACCATCAATTCTTTGTCCAGAGTCTGGACACTGTTGAGGGTTTAATGCCCAATGCAGCTGGCGCTGAAATTCAGCTCGGTCTTCGGTATGGATCAGTTCATACACACTCTGGTGGATGACATCAGACTAAAGAAAAAAGAAACAAATAAATTAACAAGTAGTGTTGATTTTTAAAAGGACTTCCTTGGTGGCTCAGTGGTAAAGAATCTGCCTACCAGTGCAGGAGATACAGGAGACGTGGGTTCAATCCCTGGATTGGGAAGATCCCCTGGAGGAGGAAATGGCAACCCACTCCACTAGTCTCGCCTGGAGAATCCCAAGGACAGAGGAGCCTAGCGGGCTATGGTCCATGGGGTTGCAGAGTCGGATGTGACTGAGTGACAGAGCACGCATACACTGATTTTTTAAAATGTGGTTTATTAATTTCAAAACCTAATTGCTAGATTACAGGGTGCTTTTTAGTGGTGATGTATGCAAATCAAACAGTTGCAAAGCTCTCCTGGAATTCAAGACAAGAAAAGCTAGAAAGACACAAGCACTACAGCTGACAAGTCAAAGGTTATTTGCCATCATTTCCCTATGTGAACCACTTTTTAGTCAAATAAGTCACGTTCCTGTTCCTTAACTGTAACACATGAGGTTCTGACAATTTTTATTTATGGATCTTTTAAAATAGAGCCTCTTATACAGAGTGAAGTAAGTCAGAAAGAGAAACACAAGTATCATATGTTAACACATATATATGGAATCTAGAAAGACAGTACTGATGAACCTAGTAGAGAAGGAACTTGTGGACACAGCAGGGGAAGGTGCAGAAGGGATGAACTCAGAGAAGAGCACTGACATATATATGCTATCATGTGCAAAACAGACAGTGGGAAGTTGCTACATACCACAGGGAGCCCAGCCTGGCACTCTGTGATGACCTAGAGGGCTGGGGAGAGGGGAGGGAGGCTTAAGAGGAAGGGGTTACCTATATATAAAATTATGACTGATTTGCATTGTCGTATGGCAGAAACCACAAAACACTATAGAGCAATTTTCCACCAATTAAAAATTTTTAAAAAAATCTTCCTTTGACAAAACTTGTCTGAACATTCAGTTAAATTTGACTTCTCTCAGCTTGAAGTATTACATATTTACTTCACTGCTCTCTAACAGTTTTCCTGACATGAAATTTTGACTTCTAGCAGATTCCCTAAGACTAAGGGATTATGCCTTTACAAAGGTCAGAGTCTTTCCTCCACCTCTTGCTTCTCAGCATTTACTACAGTGCTGAGACCTCAGCCTTTCCACCATTAGCGTTCTAACCTTTTTATTGCAACTGACAGCAAGGAGTATTTTCCATCCATTGTGGGTGTTTGTGTGTGCATACAGACATGGAAAAAAGTTCCACAGAGCACTTTTATGTGTGACAATATTGTTTCCTATTTTATTTTAAGCAGCTAAAAAGAATGACTGGTGATCCTCTATATCAATTTCATCACCCACTCATGAGTCACGACCTACAGTTTTAAAAATGGTGCCATGAACCACCATCAATGTCAGATATAAATGTTTTCTTAAAGAATATCCAGGTTACGTATAACTAGGAAAGAAAAAAAAAACAAGATTGGGAAATAGCTAAGCTTTTTGATTTCTTAACTGTTATGAATCAATCAAATAATAATTAAGCTAGTTATGTAATGAAGTTTCTAACAGGTTTTTCCGTGGACGTTAATACATTTCCTTTAAAATTCAAAAACACTTAGGTTTGGTGTCAGGAGCCAGAGTCTACCACTTTAGCTATCTGGACTTGAACCTTCCTATGAACCTTTTCTTCTAACATGAAGTCATCTCTATGCCATCCATTACACAACTGCCAGAGTTATCTTGTGAAATATAGATTGGAGCACATGCATCCCCTTCAACAAAAGTATTCAGTGGCTTCTATAGTGTGTATGACATAATGTAAACTTCAGGCTGTATAACAGTGCAGACACTGTTATTCACCCATCAGTCTTGGCATCACCTGTTGAGCCTGTTAGAAATAAAATACATGGGCTCCACTATGACATACTGAATCAGATTATATGGGACTGAGGCTCATCAGTTACATGACATTTTATCAAGTTCTTCGGTGATTATTAAGAACATTAGAAATTAAGAACTACTGATATGTAAGAGTAGTGAGCATTCAAGTGTACTCACAAACTGTTCCCAAATCATATTCGATGTCTTCGCCCCTCAAATACACACAACACCTTACGAATCCGTATTCACCATATACTTAGTAACATTAAACCAGACACACTTACCTCCTTCAAGGCCTTCCAGCTTACTGCCTTACAGTATGGCTAGCTTTTATTCTCTGCATTCCCTCCACAACTGTCCACTCATCTGGACCCCACATTCTCTTCAGATTAAATACCATTTCCTTCAGGAAAACTTTTATAATCCACACAAGTAGGAATTAAAGGGATAAGCCACAGTATTTTGCTTGTACCTTTACATATTACCTCATTCATTTCATAGTTACCACTTGCCCTCCAATTTCCATAACTAATTTGATGGCAAATATTCTCCTGTCTGCCCCCATCCAAACCCCATCTGCTCTTTCTTATACATAAGAATTCCTTATAAATGAAAGAAAAAACACAAAACCCATGAATCACATGTACCTTTAAGGAAATTATAATGCAGTAAAATATTAAAAGCATAAAAATATATTAGCTGCAAACATACATTTTTTATTCTAAACATATGTATTTCAATTATATTTTTATCTAAAAATTATCACTTGTGTCCCTAAAGTATAAGATAAATAAAAAGTAGTAAGTTAATTTTCAAAAAATGATTTTTAATGACCTAAGGAAACTATATTTACCTGCTGAAACCCCAGGTAATCTTGAATGGTAGAAGACGCATAGAAAACCAAAGCATCTGTAGTGACAACCAGTACAAAGCCATTTAGTGCCTACAAGGAGAAAAGTTAGAAAATTAGTAATGTGACTACCAATATTATCATCCATTAAGTACTGACTTCAGTTAAGGTTATTACTTTTACTGATGAAAAATCTCTTAAATCGTTAAAATGATTACACTCCAGAAATGCAGAAACACCACACCCCCAGTGGTGAAAAGAATCCATTCGATTTGGCCAAAGAAAATCTTAGAGCTCATTGAATACTCAATCACAATAACTTGAATAAAATATTGATTTCTTCTTCCTCATGCTCTATAGATTTCATTTTTAATATGCTGGACATGTTTTCTAAACATAATTGTACACATATCATTTACTGCACTCTGTCACGCTGTTTTTAAAGGAAGATAGCATGTAAAGATGTTGATTAGAGCCTTAAAAGAAATTTGATAGCAGAAAATCTCTGTGTAAAGATAGTTTAAGCACTAATACAGTTTGAAATTTAGATACTCTCAAAGTATTATAAAACATTGAAAACATTTTTATTTTACAAAAGGAATACAAATGGACTATACATTAGAACTAATATATACATGTAAGACAAGTATATAGCAAATTAAGTTCTATTTAATATAATTACTAATAACATTTAGGTTTAAAGCGATCATATTTTATGGGTGTTATTTCTGTTAACCTATATACTATGCTACTTTTTCCTCTTTGCCTCCGTTGGGCCAATCATTTTTTATTATCCTGTTTTCTTTCTTTTAGTTTAGAAGTTATGCTCTCTTTTCCTATTCTTTTAGTGGTTGTTCGAGTCCTGTGTTAATATCTCTATATGGTAACAAAAGTATTTAGATCACTTTAAGAATTCATTGTGATCACATCTTTTAAATCTCAAGCCCTCATTATTGCCTGCTCGAGTTCAACTCAGTATTTGTTTTTCTTCATGCTGTATGCGCTGATTGTTAAACCCTCCTGAGACACTCTTTTCTCTGTAAAGCGAGACATGGGATGGTTTAGTTTAAGAACCACGTAGTTTGGAGTCAGAATTTGGACTAGATTCTTCTCTTACTAACAGTGTGGTTTTGTTATTTACCCGTTCGAGCTTTAGTGTCCCTGACTGAAAACCAGGCTCTTCATCAGGTGATAGGATGACTATGTCTCACCTAACACAGTGCCTGGTATACAGCTGGCGCTCAGCTCATGGGAGGCACCATTGTTACAAAAGGCAGCTGTGGAAATGAGCAGATCCAGTATTACCAGATCATGCTTTGTGAACTACAGGGACACATAAATGATAGCAAGTAGTCTGCTCAGCACTTAATAAAATGTTACACATGGACAGGACACGTGCTCAGTACTGAGATTCACAAATGAACAAGCCGTCACCCCTGTGCTTATGATGCCCACACACTAGTAAATACCCTCGCTGTCAGACAGGGTGAAAGAACACAGTGACTGCCTTCCGTTTCACTCCAATCCCTTTCACCTTCAGGATCCCTGGTCTATATTATACTTCTGAGAGCAAGCAGCACCTACTCTTTAACAATCACTTTTCTAAATGGTTTCTATGTATTCAAGTAACTTTTAATTCCCTCAGCAATCCACAGAAGTAGGTGTCACAGTCCAGTTTGTAAATTGAGGACACGGAAGTGAAGAGCTGAGAACAAGCTGAACCACAAGGGAGAAGCTGGCTCTAAAGTTTGCCCACTTAGCATCGTACGTCGTATCATGATCTGCTACCTTTAAGTGTTACTAATCACTAACTGTTGCATGGCTGTAACTCACAATCACAACTGGGATCTGAGATCCTTGACTTCACATATTATGCCTTATCATGCCTGGCAATTTCCCCAGGGTGAAGAATGGCAACGGCACCCACCAAGAACTAAAGTGTCTAATGATTGAAGGTGAAGTTGCTCAGTCGTGTCCGACTCTTTGCGACCCCATGGACTGTAGCCTACCAGGCTTCTCCGTCCATGGGATTCTCCAGGCAAGAATACTGGAGTGGGTTACCATTTCCTTCTCCAGGGGATCTTCCCGACCCAGGGATCGAACCCGGGTCTCCTGCATTGAAGGCAGACGCTTTAACCTCTGAGCCACCAGGGACCCCTCAAATTGAGCATTCTTAAGTTTTACTTGGTTGTAGTAGGGTTATGTCCATTACCACATTTTTTTTGTTTGTTTTGAAAATATCTTCCTTCCAGACAACAGTATCCATTGATCATATGCATATTATTTTGGAGAATATCATGTTTTCTAAAGAGTGGAAGAAATTTACTACTTTCCAATAAGCTCATTAGTGTATTCCTGGAGACACGAAGATAATTTAGGGTATGCCAGTAACTTTTAGACAAATGTTAACTGTGAGAAATAAACCAAAAAGCCTCTTAAAAATATATATGTACATATATATATACACACATATATATATATGTGTATATATATATATATATATATAAAAAATGATCTGAAATACCATGCGGAATGAAGTTATACTGAATTACTATCTTAGCAAGTTAAGAGAAGGAATAAATTTGGTAATTACATACTAACAAGATTATTATTATTAGTCTCAGTCACAACTATCTGAAAATCAGGTTGAGCTACACTTACTATTTAATAAGAGAAATGAATTGCAATTAATACTGTTATTTATAATTTGAACTGTTGTTATTTCAAAAATGAAGCTGTAGATTTTAATAAGCACAATATTAGGTATCACCAGACAGAACATATATACATAATGAAAAGATACAAAAGTTACTTATTGTTTTATTTTCATTCCTTATAAGACAGTAATAAATTTAATCAAGAAAATAAATATTTTAAACTTTTGTTAAATATTTAAAAATATTTTCTTCATGTGCCTCCTTTGTTAAAACCAAAGGCAAAGACTCACCAAAGTTACAAGCCAAATAGTGTGCTGTACCTCTGGACATATCCTCTTTGGTAACTAGTTGATAACCACACATTATGGTAACTGTACATAATGAAATATCCCATCTTCACATGTCTACTATGCTTTTGGTCATCTACTTCATATGGGATAACAAGTACTGTCCTAAGTAAGGGCTTCCCAGATTGTGGTAGTGTTAAAGAACCCACCTGCCAACACAGGAGACCTAACAAACAGGGATTCAAACCCTGGGAAGATCTCCTGGAGGAAGAAATGGCAACACACTCCAGTATTCTTGCCTGGAAAATCCCATGGACAGAGGAGCATGGGCGGGCTACAGTCCACGGGGTCGAAAAGAGTCAGACATGGCTGAAGTGACTTAGCACGTCCTAAGCAAATTTTATAGTATGTGATACCTCCTGCTGGAGAATAATCTACAAATGGCATAAAACAGAATTAATGATGGACTATTCATTTTAAATATTTAAGTGCTTCCAATTTTTAGAAAATTAAAAAGTGAACATCAGCTTGCAGCAGTATATTTTTATTCTGGGCCCTTGATATAGGATATGTTGACAATCTGTCTAAATGTTTTAGGGGGAAAATAAAAATCACTGCCCCATAATTTAAGCCAGTTTAAGATAAGAAGTGTGAAGCATGCCACATTTGTCTATTTTCACTTGAGATAAAGAACTTCCTTATTACGTTACTATATAAACCGAGATGTATTTAGTCACATTGTGTGTGTGTGTGTCTGTGTGTGTGGTGTGTGTGAGCGCGCACACGCTCAGTCGTGTCCAACTCTTTGTGACCCCCATGGACCGTAGCCTGCCAGGCTCCTCTGTCTATGAGATTTCCGAGGCAGGAATACTAGAGTGGGTTGCCATTTCCTTCTCTAGAGGATCATCCCAACCCAGGGATCAATCTGGCATCTCCTGCGTCTCCTGCAATGGCAGGCAGATTCTCTACCACTGTGCAACCTGGGAAGCCCGCTCTGTTTAATCATATTAAGCAGCAATTATTAGAATGCTTTCCTGTGACCTAAGGGGTCTTTGTGTTTCAGCTAATATATCAATACATAGAAATCCTCAGCCAGAGGCAGGAGGATGACTCATGGTTGAATATATTTAACTTTTTTCTAACATAATGGAAGCAAAAGTTAATTTTCCCTATCAGGGATTTGAACACAATTATAAAATTATAATTTGTTATATACAATTTTATAAATTATAATAAAATGTTATAAATTGTCAGGTTACACTTAACCATTTACTGAATGGAGTTACTGAAACTTACAGCTACTTTTTAATCACAGTTGCAAATTAAGTTCACATCTCAGTTCACTGGGAAGAATTAGAAATCATTATGTAGAATTAAAAATTCTGTAGACTTAAAAATCTGTAATATAGTACAGATATCTTTTTGAGTTTCTTCTCTTTAATATTTTTAAATTGAAGTACAGTTAATTTGCAGTACTGAGTTAGTGTCAAGTGTACAGCAAAGTGCTTCAGTTATGCATATGTACATTCTTTATAGCATACATCTTCAGTCTTTAACAGAATAAATATCTGATAATTTAACTGAGAATCAAGCATTTTATCAGCTTCAAGAGAAAGAAAAATAGGAAAAGATTTAAAATACTTTCACAGACAAATCTACCAGAAACTCTCAGAGTTCTAATGCATGACAATAGGGCTGATAGAGGCTAAAAAAAATCTATAGCATGTTGGTAAGCCATACACAGCTGCTAAAAGAAAATATAGTTACAAGAACACATTGTTCAGGTTAAGAACAATTTCTAACTATTAAATAAAAGTATTTTAATGGCGCTATATTCCTAAAAACATATACCTAAAACCAGTGTCTTAATGAGAACCTTTAAAATGATCTAGAATTTCTTGCTACTTAAAGAAATGCAACAGGGAAAGTGATAACTGGACTTCTAATACTTCATAAAATTCCATTTATTCATGTACTAGCATTGTACCACTACTGTAGTTCAGATGAAATTGCTATGAATCACTGAGTCCTAAAGAAATGAGGGACAGTTAAAAGGCTGTTAACTAATTTTCCATTTATAATGGTTCTAATGAAAGAGAACTATATCTACTACAATTTACCTGTAGTAAGAATTCTCCTTCCTGCAAGTTGAGGCCTTCTCTGAATTTGGTTCGACAGTTGTCCTGGACTCCATTTCTGTCAGCTGGGGAGGACTTTAATGCAACTAGGGAAAAAAGAGGGAAAAACAAGGATACAGTAGTTAGTTTTTAAAATAAGCAATTTCAAAGAGCTCTAAGAAAACAAAAACAAAAACAAAAAAAAACCTATGTACACCAAAAAAAAGAGACAATTTGAAAAATTGGTATCTACTGGCACTGCAATGACTAAGTAAATAATCCTTTGCCAATGGGTGGTTTCTAATGTCAGCTGACAGATTCTTAAAGACAATTTTTGATGAGTTCACTATATGATTTTTGGCATATTACTTAAGAAGTTTCAAGTAAACTGCTTCCCAGGTGGCACGACTGGTAAAGAATCTTTCCTGCCAATGCAGAAGACCCAGGTTTGACCCCTGGGTTGGGAAGATGCCCTGGAGAAGGAAAGGGCAACCCACTCCAGTATTCTTGGAAAAGCCCATGGACAGAGGAGCTGAGTGGGCTATCGTCCCTGGGGTCACAAAGAGTTGGACACGACTGAGCACACATTATTATTATTCAAAGAACTGCATGACATTGCTATAACACTCCTCTGGTTCTCATCTATTTAGAATAATAAGGTTCCTCACAACCTAATCTATAAAAAAAAATAATCTCTCTATATATTCATCTAACTTCTGTGAACTATGGGCAGTAAGAGAAAAAATCAATCAAACACCTTATTAAAGAGATATATGTCCATCAAAGTTAGGAGCCTTTAGTTTTAGGGTAAAAAAACTGTTAGTATTGTTATTAACTTCATATGAAATTTATAAATCAACTCATGGAGAATTAACATCTTTATGATGTTGAATTAGTCTGTCCAAGAACATGCATGTTTCTCCATTTGTTCAAGTCTCTATTTTTTGTCCCAGTAGAATGCTTTAAAGTTGTCCTCAAAAAAAGATGTATTTTTATGTCTGTTCCTAGGTGTTACACCTTGTAACGTGGCTTCTCTTTCATTAAGTGAAGTGAAATCACAGTTTTGTCTGACTCTTTACAATCCCATGGACTGTAGCCTACCAGGCACCTCCGTCCATGGGATTTTCCAGACAGGAGTACTAGCTTGTGGACTGCATTTGTGAAGGAGAGGCGGATGGGATGGTGAGATGCTTACAGTAGGAGATACCATGCTCTCAAGCAGCATGTATCACCACATTCCCATCTCTCTCTGTGTGTTTATGTGTGTGTGTGTGTGTGTGTGTGTGTGTGTGTACACATTTAGTCTGGGAGACAGCACAGCTGAACAAAAATAATAACAGCCACTATTTACTTATTCAGCGTTTTCCTGAGCACTATCAAATATTCTCTCCATTAAAACATGTGGACATTGGTATCACAGAGAATTGAGTTCAAATCTCAGCTCTGCCATTTCCTAAATGTGGGAGCTTTCTGAGCCTGTCTCCTGGTATGTAAAATGGTAATTGAGAAAACAAGAAATTACCCTGCAGGAGCTGTTATAAAAAATAATTCAAATATATGTGAAATTTCCAGCACAGAGGAACTCAATATTACTTCAGTAAATGGTAGCTTTAATTATTAGCAGTATTTCCCAGAGCTTATGGATTTCCCTGTTGTAAAGTATGGACTTTTAGACACTATTACAATACCTTTCTATTTTACTGATCTTTTTGTAACCTGTGATATTTGAATAAGAGAAGCCATTAAGCAAAACAAACCTTGACATTCTTTTTAAGATCTCTTCATTAAATTTTTATGTGCTAAGGATAATTGGGCTCAGTGATAAGCTAGAGATTTATTAATAACCAAATTTCCTCTCAGTTTGAGAAAAGCATTCCATATAAAACATTTTCATGTTTGAAGTGTATTTTCTGGTAAATCACCAATGTACGTGTCACATTTCAACCTTATGCCAAGTTCTGGCCTTTGCAGAACTTTTAAAACATGTCTCTGAAAGAAGAGGCCAAAACACTGGCCTCTGAATGTAACAATCCCAAAGGCCACAGAACAGATTTCCTTAGGCCAAAAAGCAGTTTGAGGTAAACTAACTGATCCAACAGTTCGGCAAGACCAAAGGAAAAGGCTCAATCTCTTCTCACCGAAAGGTAAAGGACAGAAAGGTTTTTCTCCCCTTTTTTTCCTGTTTCTCCCCTTTATATCCTGTAAGTTCTCTTGTTTGCCTTTTAGCGGCTGGAATCCATTAAAGCCTCACAGTGTCAGGGTTAACTACACTCTCCTACTTTTCCAAAAGCTCCAGCGTGAAGGAGAGGAGCACTGACAGGCAAGAATACAAGGAGTGGGCTGCCATTCCCTTCTCCAGGGGATCTTCCTGACCCAGGAATCGAACCCAGGTCTCCCACACTGCAGATTCTTTATGGTCGGAGCCACCAGGGAAGCGCAGTATATACATTGCTGCTGCTAAGTCACGTCAGTCGTGTCCAACTCTGTGCGACCCCATAGACGGCAGCCCACCAGGCCCCGCCGTCCCTGGGATTCTCCAGGCAAGGACACTGGAGTGGGTTGCCATTTCCTTCTCCAATGCATGAAAGTGAAAAGGGAAAGTGAAGTCGCTCAGTCGTGTCTGACTCTTAGCGACCCCGTGGGCTGCAGCCTACCAGGCTCCTCCGTCCATGGGATTCTCCAGGCGAGAGTACTGGAGTGGGGTGCCATCGCCTTCTCCAGTATATACACTACCATGTGTAAAATAGCTAGCTTCTGGGAAGCTGCCTTACAGCGCATGGAGCTCATCAGTGGCTCTGGGAACACCTAGAGGGGTGGGATGGGGGTGAGGTGGGAGGGAGGCTCAAAAGGGAGGGTGCGTATCTATACTTATGGCTGATTCACAGCAGAAACTAGCACAACATTGTAAAGCAATTATACTCCAATAATGCAATACAATAAAAGGCAAAAAAGTTATACCAAATATTGGTAAGATTTGTTATTAAGAAAACAAAATCCAAACCCTGATATTAGGAAAGAAGCAAAGTCATCCTAAAAATAGATATGAATAGTGTCAAATTTAAATGTCTAAATTTTATCAGGAATCTTTTAAAATTAACTTTCAATCAAAAGAATCTATGTCAGTTCCCACTAGTGTTACTGGACCGCTGAGAAGCTGAATAAGAAATGAAAGAGGCCATTCATCTCAGTAACTTGTTTGTTTGTGGTCTTGTATGGGAGATATCAGCCAATGAAATTAGACATGAGACAGACTCTGCCTTTAAGTAGGGCATATAAGCTATGGAAATAAAGAACTAGAAAAGAATGACAAAAATATTAAGTACCAGCATGGAATTTAATTAAAATATTAGAGAAACCTGAAAGAGACAAAGTATAAACTCTCTCTAAACAACAATACTTACAGTTCTAACTGCTGGAGGGACAATACTTAATAGGTATAACTACTGCTTAAGTAGGAAAAGTGATGAGTGCATTTTGGAGAAGGATCACTAGGGTTCTTCCAAAGACAAGCAAACAAGTACTTCTGTTGCTCTCATGTTTAAGGCTAATAATCACTTAAGAATTTAAGTAAATATTGTGCAAAGATCAGTCCAGGAAGGGTACACTCCCTTCCCATTCTCACCTAAAAAAAAACTAATATGACTTTTTAGAAAACTCAGATCCTAGAGACTTGTCCCAAATTATGTAATTATTGCCCTTCCGTGAATCTGTCCTCTATTTCTTGATTTCATACCTACCACCTCTGCCTTCTAGAAGATGTATTAATTAATAATACTCACTTTCACATGCGCATTTCTTGCCTTGATTAGAAAGCAACAGAAGAGTAAGAAGCAGATGTGGGGAGATGACCTTCCTACCATCTGAGTGCCCTTCAATAATTGCCTTAGTAATAATGTGTGATACTCAGACCTCACACTCTATGCCAAGCCATTTCCAGGTATTACATCTTATTTAATCTTCACAAGAGTTCTATGAGACTGGCCTTATTGTCCTTTCAGTAGATTAGGAAACTGGGAAAGTTTCTTAACCTCTTTAAGTCTCAAGGTTATACCTTGCAATGGTAAAGCCTAGGTAAGAACCCAGGTAGCTAGACCCCAATAGCATGAGCTATTACCAACCACCTACCAGACTCCTCCCCCATGCTAACCACCTGTCATCTTTCCTTTCCTCGTCTTTAAATCAGGACAGTGATACTTCTGGAGACAGATTCTTATGAGGGCTAAAATAGCATGCAGAGTACTTGGGTAATGCCTGACTCTATAACTGACAGTCAAGTATGGAGAGAATAGGCTGTGCACTGAGTTTATACACCCTCAAACCATGACGGCAGCTGACACTAAAACTTACACACCAGGGATAACCGAGTGTTTTCTCATCTCTAACCAGGGAGCATTAATGAGTGTCTGACAGGACTGCTATGATGACTACAAACATAAATTTGAAGGTATTTCAAACTTATAAATTGTTATAAAAATTACATGCATAATCAGATGGAGAAGACACTTTAATCATCATACCCCTGGAATTAAATACATGGCAGTTTACAGAAACAAAATATACTATCTGAAAACAAGTCATGAGTCAATTCTGCGATTGGGAAATCTCTGCCCTACTGCACAGACCTTGTTAAAACCCTTCCCTTATCTGTAGGAACAGCACATCTTCCAAAGTCTGCTGTAAGGCTCTGACTTTGAGCATTCAGTGGGATATTAAGGTTATAGACCATCACAATATTTCAACTATTTCCTCTGAGAGATCAATGAAACAGCTGTACAAGAATTTAATTGATAATAGAATTTAGAGTGTAAATATGTCACAGCATTATCAGATTGTAAGATTTTAATTATTACCAACTGATTCAAGTCTTTTCTCCATATTCAAGTCTTATTCCCACATGCATTCAACTGTATCCATGTTTCTAACATGGCACTTTCTTTCTTTACATAGCAAAGCTGAGATTTCCATTTCTCCCTACAAGCCAAATATTTCCTCTTCCTAAACATGCTCTGAACTGTTCAAGAGAGAAATTCATGGGGAACAAATATTGGCATGTAGTAAACTATACTTTGTATTTTGTTACTGTAGTTGGCATTTAAACAGAAGGATGTCATGATAAATGCCTTGCCAGGAAAAAGCATAAGTCTTTTTAATCTCTGTTGATATAAATTCAATTTCTTTTACAATAATATTTATCACCCCCTTTATTACCTCTGGCAGTAAAAGTTTAAGTTCTATTCCCACATTCATATAAGCATGTAAGAGAGCAAAACTATCACCAAAAATTAAAAAGGGCTAAATAATGCTGCTAAGTCACTTCAGCCGTGTCTGACTCTGTGCGACCCCATAGACAGCAGCCCACCAGGCTCCCCTGTCCCTGGGATTCTCCAGGCAAGAACACTGGAGTGGGCTGCCATTTCCTTCTCCAATGCATGAAAGTGAAAAGTTAAAGTGAAGTCTCTCAGTCGTGTCTGACCCTCAGCAACTCAATGGACTGCAGCTTTCCAGGCTCCTCCGTCCATGGGATTTTCCAGGCAAGAGTACTGGAGTGGGGTGCCATTGCCTTCTCCGCTAAATAATGCAGTATTTATTGAATATAAGGGCTTCCCTGGTGGCTCAGAGGTTAAAGCATCTGCCTCCAATGAGGGAGACCCGGGTTCGATCCCTGGGTCGGGAAGATCCCCTGGAGAAGGAAATGGTAACCCACTCCAGTATTCTTGCCTGGAGAATCCCATGGATGGAGAAGCCTGGTAGGCTACAGTCCACGGGGTCGCAAAGAGTCGGACATGACTGAGCGACTTCACTATACTATACTATACTACTGAATATAAAAAATACTATATTACTTAATACTACATCCCCCAATTGAGTATGGATGAGTATTTACAAATAATTTCCAATCATATATAAGTATACTTATATATGGGAGTTTCTTCTAGATCCTTTGAGCTAATAAGATATTTCACTTCAGTTGAAGTTTGCTTTTTGGTAAAGGAAGTATTGCCCTTTTGTGTGAAAGAAGAACTGAAATTAAGAAAAAAAACCCACATTATATTCTAGGAGAATATATACATATTATATTTTCCTAGGTCTCTAGGAGACAAAAATGTATATAGTTCAGTGGTTTCTGATGATAGTACAGATTATTTTTTCTGCCTGGAAGTTTCTATTCACCAAGGCAGAATAAAAGTAAATTTGGTTTTTAAAATGCAAATGTTAGTTTATAATGAGTGAATGTAGGCTAAAGTCGTGGTTACTGTCTTTTTTTAGCAAATCTAAAAAAAAAAAAAAAACCCATCATTCTAAAGTTGAAAAAGTTCTTAAAGTTAGATCAAGTGGAAATTATCTAACCTACTCTCCATCAAGTGGGAACTGAAAGATATTACTCAAAATTTTTCAGTTTTACATTTTAGTTATATGTAATTCTACTGTAACTACGTTAGGCCTCTGAATTAATGAAACAAACTAGAGCAATTAATTTACCTTTTCAGTGGGAACTGAGTTGCATTTGACTTTCCATGTAAACAGTGAAATTAAAACTACATTCTAAGTAGGAGAATTTAATCAACCACAGCAGTGATTCTCAAACTTTCTCAGACATCAGAATCATCTGGAAGACTATTAAAACACATTGCGGGACCCCAGCCTCTAGAATTCTGATTCAGCAGGCCTGGTATGGGGCCCCTCAGTCTGCTTCATTAACAAGTTCCCAAGAGATGCTGAAGAGAAGGTACCACTGCTCCAAGTGACTCAGAAAATCAAGATGGAGGAAGTTAACTCACAATGTTCTGGACCTCATTCCCTCAAATCCTCTAAAATTATCATTAATCTGCTTAAAGAGTTCATTGTTAACATGAATGTCTTCAGGAAGGAATTCTCATCTCAATTTTATAAAGAAGAAAGTAGAACCACAGAATTGATGACTGAAACACAGGGCAGTAACAAAAAATTGTATATGTACAGCTGACCTGTGAACAACATGGGGTTTGATCTGGGCAGGTCCACATATTATGGGTTTTTCCCAGTAAATAACAACACTACATGATCCATGATGGGCTGAATCCACGGATGCAGAGCTTTGGCTAGAGAGGAACCATGGATGGGGAGAGCTGACTATAAAGTTTCATGCCTATTTTTGACTAATCATCATGTTGTGCAAGGGCCAACTATAAACAATTTTAATTTCAGAATCTGGTTCACAAAGATCTTACTATTTAGGATAAATCCACTATAAACTTATATCAGGCAGGCAAGCAAGCATTCATTCTGTCCATGCTGAGAATATGAAAACTCTGTGGAACAGTGAGGATAAAGGTCTAATCTAAAGCCACAGGGTTAGGTAACTGAAGCACCTCCAAGTCCCCTTCCTGCTGGTGTTCTCCTTATGCAACAATCTCCCTCTACTGGGCCAGGACAAACAGAGGGGAGCTACCTCTGTGACACAGAGACTAGACACTATCAACAGTCCAGTGGACAACAGCATATTCTGTAAAACTGACCATACAAGCCCTCTCACACCATGCGGGCAAACTTAAGGCTGAATGAAGTGAAAGTGGCTTGGTCATGTCCAACTCTTTGCAACCCCATGGACTGCAACCTGCCAGGCTCTTCCGTCCATGGGATTCTCCAGGCAAAAATACTCAAGTGGGTAGCCATTCTTTTCTCCTGGGGATCTTCCAGACCCAGGGTCTGAACCCAGGTCTCCCCCTTTGCAAGCAGATTCTTTACCATCTGAGCTACCAGGGAAGCCCAATTTAAGGCTAAAAGAATTCCATACAGACAACTTTAGGTTCCAGTTGATCCAATTTTACTGTCTCTCCTCTCAACCTCCCACTGCGGGCACCTGGATGGCTTACTGTTTTCTATGGACAACCAAGAACCAGAAATTACTTTCTCTAGTAGTAGTATTTTTCTGTGGATTTTAATTTCATTTTAGTTTATACTTTCAGGTGTAATTTTCTCCTTGACCCTCTAAGAACCTGAAACACCAAACGAGATCATCTTTGAGCAAACATCACCATAATGACGTTTGCTGAAACTGTATCACAGTTTCATGTTCCACATACACACACATGTGCTTTCCTCTCTCTCTGCCCACTCCTAAAACCTCTTATCTTTGGTATTTTTCCTCTTAGTCTATAGACTTTCCCCAGGAATATTTTATTCATTTTCATGGTTTAAAACACTATTCCAATGACACTATGATGACTCCCAAATTTAAATCTCCAGCTATGAACAAATAAATGAATTTGAACAACAGATTAAAAATGATTGATCACCTATGACAAAGGGGGCAAGACTACACAATGGGGGAAAGACAGTCTCTTCAACAAATGGTGCTGGGAAAGCCAGACGGCTACCTATAAAAAAAGGAAATCAGATCATTCTTTAAACCATACACAAAAAATAAGCTTAAAATGGATTAAAGACTTAAATGAGAGACTGGATACTATACAACTATAAAACATAGGCAGAACACTCTGTGACATAAGTCACAGCAAGATATTTTTGATCTGTCTCCTTATTCTAGGAAATAAAACCAAAAATAAATGGGACCAAATTAAACTCAAAAACTTTTGCACAGCAAAGGAAACCACAAACAAAATGAAAAGACAATCCACAGATTGGGAGAAAATATTTGCAAATGATGTGACTGACAAGGGATTAGTTTCCAAAATGTACAAACAGCACATGAAGCTTAATACCATAAAAACAAATAATCCAATCAGAAAATGGGCAGAAGACTTAAATAGACATTTCTCCAAAGAAGACATAAAGATAGCCAAGAGGCACATGAAAAGACATTCAACATCACTAATAATGAAATGCAAATGAGGTATCATCTCACACCTGTCAAAATGGACACATGCACCCTAATGTTCATTGCATTTCATTCATAACAGTTCATTGCACTGTTTCCAAGAGCAGCCTAAATGTCATCAACAGAGAAATGGATAAAGAAGATGTATATACATATATATATGCAATGGAATATTACTCAGCCATTAAAGAGAATGAAATAATGCTGTTTGCAATAACATGGATGGACCTAGAGATTCTCATACTAAGTGAAGTAAGTCAGACAGGGAAAGAGAAATATATGATATCCATTATATGTGGAATCTAAAAAGAAATGATACAAATTAACTTATTTACAAAAATAGGAACAGACTTACAGACTTAAGAAATAGAACTTATGGTTACAGGGGGCGGGGGGATAGTTAGGGAGTCTGGGATTGGTATGTACACACTGCTATATTTAAAGTGGATAACCAGCAAGGCCCTACTGTATAGCACAGGGAACTCTCCTCAATGTTACCTGGCAGCCTAGAAGGGAGAGGAATTTGAGGAAGAATGGATACATGTATATGTATCACCGAGCCCCTTCACTGTTCACCTGAACTATCACAACACTGATAATCAACTATATTCCAATATAAAATAAAAAGTTTTAAAAAGGATACCACACACACAAAAAGTTGATCAAAAAGTCAAAAAGCCATAAGAGCATTAAAAAATAATACATATATATAATTACTGAATAAAAATGATTAGTGGTAGTGTTACTGTATCTCATTACAGACCCTCAAGGGATTAATTTTACATTATATGTGAAAATAGTTTCTAAAACACTACAACAGGGCAGATGTATATTTCCATTAACCAACAGTGAAGTCTCACAAAACGCCTCACAAGGTCTCTCAAACTAAAATTTAACTAAAGACATTTACAACCTGTACTGGGGTGGGGGTGGTGGAGGAAAGAGAAAACTACAAAAGTTGGGCTGGCTTTAATATTTCTCCAGTGGTAATCTTCCTTTAAAAAGAAAGCTAAGCCCATAAATTTATAACCAACTGGAACTGCTCATGGCCAAGCAAGTAAGGATCAAGGATCCTGGAGTCATATAACACTAGGAAATGATCAAAGAGAAAACCCATTAAAGCAGTAAATTTAAGAGAGACAAGAAAGAAGCAAAACATATTATAAAGACCATAATGAGCACAGATTCTGATATGCATGTCACTGTGTTTTTAAAGAATACTTGCCAAAGCAAAGAAAAACACTCTAGATAAAAGTATCCTATATAAAATATCATAAAATAATTTTGTCATTTTACTTATTTATTCAAGGAATTTAAGGGTTTCCCTGGTAGCTTAGTCAGTCAAGAATCTGCCAGCAATGCAGGAGACTTGGGTTTGATCCTTGGGTTGAGAAGATCCCGGGGAGAAAGAAACAGCAGCTTGCTCCACTACTCTTGCCTGGAAAATCCCATGGACAGAGGAGCCTGGCAGCCTGCAGTCTGTAGGGTCACAAGACTTGAACATGACTTAGTGACTAAGCCACCACCGGTAGAATTCAATGCCTCTTTTGCTGTAAGTTAGACTATACGTGGAAAAGAGACATTAAATTCCTGACCCATATAGGTCATGTTATTAAATATAAGAGCCAGGACTTGAATGTACTACACCCTGACTCAATAAGAAAGTCCTACCATTCTTTTCATGTATCCATGTTTCCATCTGCATGGATCTGATTATATTGTCCATAAATTAAAATTTAAAAGAAGCTCTAAATTTTATGAGTTTATTTATGGAAGGTATCATGAATGTTAGAGTTTCGTGTTTTCAGGTTCTGGGAAAAAAACATATAAATGACCATCTGAATACAGTGGGTTAACAAAACACTATTGGATGATTTCAAATGTGTTGATCTTTTAGGACATTTCTAGAATTAAGAAATTACAGTTGCTATGTATGATACTGAAAGTTTTGTGAATTACTTGGCCTACAGTATTTTTTTTTAAAAAAGGAAATAAAGTTAGCATACAAATTCAGTAAATGTAAAAAACACATATACAAACACCTTAAACTTTTATATCAACCCTTAAAAAGGCTCTATTACTTAGTTGGTTTTTACTGCTTGTTCAAGTTCATTCTTCAAATATATACTTCAAATATATATATATATATATACTTTTCAAGATAATGTTCTGAAATTGAGAGAAATACACAAGCTAAAGATGAATAAACACAACAACTCTTTTTTGAAAACCTGATGAACTGGAAGCGAATTATTAAATATCTACAAAAGGAAGGCCAAGAAAAAAGCACATGTAATTTCTAATTTAAAACAGTCTACCAAGATCCATGGTAAACACTGAGGCTGAATATATTTTAGATCACCATATATCAGAAGTTAATGCTTCTCATCCTCTCTTCTCACAGCATTTTTAGACTCTATGAATTTAAAATACTCCAATGTGTAAAATGTTTATGCTTTATAAGACAGTGATTATTTAAGCATACACAGTGATTCATGACTCACTGCCCCTATGTTATCCAGCTTTCTGTGTTGTGTGTACTAAGTCGCTTCGTTATGTCGCTTTAGCTTTGCGACCCTATGGACTGGAGCCCACCAGGCTCCTCTGTCCATGGGATTCTCCAGGCAAGAATATGGGAGTGGGTAACTAGTCCCTCCTCCAGGAATCTTCCCGACTCAGGGATTGAACCTATGTCTCTTGCATCTCCTGCATTGGTAGGTGGGTTCTTTACCACTAGCGCTACCTGGGAAGCCCCATCTAGTTTTACAAATAACCAGAAAACTGTCCCCCGTGACAGTTGCAAATGCAGAACTTTGAAATTACGAACTCAGATCCGCAAACTCACCTCTAGACACAATCACCTTTTCCTGTTTCTGAGTTTTCCTTTCCACAAATTAAATCTGTACATCTTCATTGTAAAGATGTCATGAAGAATAACTCATGACTGAGGTATAATGAAGGATGTAAGATTTCACAGTTAAAGACTATATTTAAAGGGACAACAAGTACTATGGATATTTTACAGAATGATCAGTTCTACATGCCCTGACACTTACTATTGTCTCAAAGAAAGAAAACTTGTCTTTTTTTTACTTCATTATAGATATTTGTGTTTCAACACAGAAGTGGATTAGTCATTCTCATTAATTTTGGGGAGGGCTGTCAAAAAGTAGAATAATGTAAATGATACATGATGATGAATATTTTTTAAAATGATAATGAAATCTTATTTAACATTGTTCACAAGTTGAAGTTACTCTTACTAAGAATAAAGCATTACCATACTGATTCAGACTGGCTAACAAGCACAATGTCCACTGTTTGATCCTGGCTTTAAGAGATACAATGAAGAAGGAAACAACCCTTTTCCTTCACATCAACCAATTTCAAAGACTAGGTTACATGCAACCCCCCCAAATCTAAGTCTCTCTTAATAACCTACTATTGATCACAGTCATTAAGTTATTTAAATTTTATTCTAAATATTTTCCATCTCAGAGGTAATATGATATGTGAGTTTAAAACTCATTTGTGACATAGGTCTTCCTTTTATTTTCTACTTAAAAAAAAATTAGAAAAGGACAGTTGTTTTAACATGATGTTAAAGATTTTAGGCTTTCACATTGACTTGCCAGGTCACAGGTCCACTTGGTCATTTTCTGTCCTGAGGCTTGCTTCTCTTGGATTTAATCTATCAAGCAGCAAAAACTGCACTTTCCTATGTTCCTATTTAATTACTAACATCAGAAAACAGTAATTTGGAATTTTTAAAATTTGTTTTCTAAAAATAGAGAAGACTCTACAGAAAAACTTCACAGATACATAATTTAGAAAAGGCTTTCAACCGTGAAGCTGGGAAGAAAGGAAGGTAACACAGAAGAGCAATGCTGCTGAGGAAACTGAACAGAACTTAAAACACTTACAATTCCAATTAATCTAGTATTAATATGTGGTTGTTCATCCTTAAGCATGTCTAAATGTGTCCATGGTGCAGAAATTAAAATGTCACTATACTCTGGCATTTTTCATCTATTGAATGTACAAAGAGAGTGCTTTTTCCTTTTAAGTTCAGAGTCCTATTTGTACACCCCATCGGCGCTGACAAAACTTAAAAATACACTGGCAGACTACTGGGAAGTGCAGCAGGGACAGCCAAAAGGGAAGAAAAGGACCCTGGCCCAGGGGCAAGATAATAAACACAACGTGAAGGCAGAGAAGCCACGAACGCAAAGGGCTGCAGGGAGAGCCATGCGAAAGGGCGGTGAGAAGCCAGGTCAAAGCAGACTGGGTCCTTCGTACTTCCACATATCTCACTATATGATTCAGCCAACTGATGAAAGACCATGTCAAAACCTGTTACTGCTCTAGCTCCTTAAAACAAGCATCCCCTGCATCTGTAGATTCTGAAATAAGAAAATAAAATAATTGGTAGAACCAATCATGATCATTGTAAGTGGCTATTCAGAGAGAGATTATCTGGAAATTGCACAATAGTAACATCATAAACCAAGCCCCAGAGACACATTTCATATAAAGTATATAATTCAGAATTTCAACATGAATTTTACATTGTTTTTCAGATGTGTTAAATAGGCTTTCTGAGTGCCCTCTCTGGGGCAGGCACTGTCCCCAGTGTTTCAGGTGTAACAATAGACACAATATTCTCCAGGAGCTTCTATTCTAGTGAAAAAAATAGGCAATATGCGGCATGTTTAAATGCACCCAAAAAACCATAAAGCATTGTATTGTGAAAATGAAAATGCTGTAATGATTACTTTATCTATAAAATAAGTAGAAATTACAAACTGAAAATTCCCTGGGCTTTACTATCTATAATACCTGTAGTTCAAGAGTTTTCAAGGATTAAACATACAAAGACTTCCTCCATTATTTCCTTAGTTGAAACCAAAACTAACAAGCTTCTAATCCTTTTCCCTCCCTGGAAAATACTCCCTAACTGTTGCATTAAAAACATTTCATATGCACATTTTTAAAGGATTTCACATGCACATTTTTAAAGGATTTCACATACTGTATTTGTCACAGTTTATAAGACACTTGATCTTGATCAATTAGAGGGCAGAAAAGCCTTTTCCCCCCTTTTTTTCTTCTTCATGAATTTAGCACAGTATTTAGAATAAATAAAGCACAATCTTGAATTACAAAATGTATTTAAAAACCATTTTAGTTTCATAATGGTACAGAAACACCTTCTAACTTTACCACAATGACTGAGTTTTGTTCAAGTACTCTAAAGTTATAGTTCAGAATGTTCTGATTAATTAAAAAATGGATCAAGATTAATGTTGTACTTGAAACTTAAGTGCTGCTTTTCAGACAGTCATAGCAATAGAGTCATGGCTTCACAGTTTAAGAAGATCCCATCCAAGTTGGATTATTTAAACTTGCAATAAATAGATGTATTTTCTTGGAAAAATATCTATTGTTACAGTAGAACTTGAGTTTCCTTTCTAACAAGATTGTATGATTACTCGTTTATATTGTTCTTTCCGCAGGAATTAGCACACCCCCTGTTTGCATCCTGTTATTCACTTAGAGCTTCCCTTCGCTCTACTCTTTCCCTAACAGTGGGAGAGTGGTTTTCAGCACACACAGAAATCCTAATCACTGTCCTCATGCTCCACGTTTCCCTGTTTGCACTTAGTATCTGTTTAGATCATAACGATCACCTGAAAATTGTATTCGCTGTGTGCTTTCAAAACTGCATTGCCTTCCTAGACCAGTGGTGGTCTGGGGCAGACTTTGGGCTTTTTCACTGATTATTTCGCTCACCTTCCACCTAACTCTATTCCTGTACTGAACAACCCTACAATACCTGCTTAGAGTACACATTCCACTGAGCCTCAAGCAAACACACATAAGTCTTTCTAAAACTGTCTACATCTGGGTTTGTCTTTCTAAAGGCAAAAAAAAAAAAAATTTAAGTAACACAGGGCGTAAAATCAGATTAAATCATTGTCCTAAACTTATCTAGATTGCTTATAAAAATACAGATTCCTGGGTTCTGAATAAGCCTACTCAGAATCAGCAAAAGAAAGGTCACATCCTAGAATGTGCATTTAACAAGCTTTCCAAGTTATGCTGAGGCACACTTAAGTATAAAAACCAGTCATTCAAAGGACCTCAAATGAAAGATACTTTGATTGATGAAGGAATGACGCTAAGAGGGTAATAAGACCCTACTGTCAAACACACTCAGCCAGAATAAAACATAAACTCATTAGTGAAGAGCCCAGAAAACCCTTTTTGACAAGTAACAATTCCATAAGGAGCCTTGCTAAACTACGACATTCTTTATAAGGTAGATTTTGGAAATTCTTTTACTTGGGGGATTGAACAGGATACACATCCAATCATGAAAAAATATGTATATATAGTTTTAATTAAATATGCATATATTAATGTGTATATGTATATGTGTAAGCATAAACACATACACATACAGAGACAGAAAGACAGCCTCACACAGTATGTATTAGTATATTAGTACTTAAATGGCACACTGGCTATTCCTCTAAGCAGCTTCATTTCTGCCCCACTGCTTCTAAACAGGAAAATCCTACATATTTTTTTCCCCCTCTTTTTAACATATAAGCTGATTTCCCATGAGAGAGGAGCAGGAAACAAAAAGGCAAAATGATCATGTTAGCACATCTTTATCAGAGTGAAGGAATGCCTCCTTGTTTCTAGACTATAAACTCTCTAAGGGCAGAGACCACACTGTACGTGTCACAGAAGCCCCATCACAGGTCTGACAGCACCGTGTGTGAAGAGATGCTGAAGGTCAGGACTGCATCCCAAGAAGCTGGGAGTGCCCTTGAGGTTACAGTCGACAACAAGGGCTCCCAAACTTGCCACCACACTAGAGTATTTGATTCCAATGTGCTCAGTAAGGCTCAAGATCTGTTAGAAATGCCCAGCGGACAACTAATGCTGACCATCTGGGGACTAATAGTTTGAGAATCACAGACCGAGGGAAAAGTCCTCAGGATTTTGCTATATATATGGTTCCCAGAAGACAGAAGTAACTGAGATGTGGTCTGCAAAAACAACAGAGGGAATCTGGAAAGTTAGTTTCTAGCTCCTGTCACAAAATGACTGTACAGCTGATACACACACACCACTCAATATTTCATAACTCACCCCAAAGATGAAGGGTCTGGAAAATTCAAAGACCTTTTTATACAGAACAGAGAAAATGTTAAGTATCTACTATGAACCTTTAAATATACAACCCTCCCTGAAATTATCATCCTGAAATCAGTGTATACTGCTCAGATTCGCAATGACTGAACTATATAGTTTTTTAACCCCAAATAAACAACATATGGCAGGCAAACAAACCTATAAATAAAACAGATGCTCAGACTAAACACAGCAAACCATCTAAACACAAACCTACAGGGAAATAACTGTCCTGTGATATTCTGCACACAAACTGCAAATTCAAGCATCTGTAACTGTGTCAAGGGCGTTAGCATCATCTGACCGTCTGTAAGAAGTGCAAAATCTCTGACGACAGCGAAACCTACGGAATAGGCATCTTCATCTTATCAAGGTCCCTATATGATTGTGAGCACGTTAAAGGTTAAGAAGCACTGACATAAGTCGTTGAGATTTTATCATTAATTCTCTACTGCTGTTGGTCAAATGGCAAGATACATTTAAAATACTGAACAGTTTCTAAAAACTCTGACATATAAACAGAAAAAGAGAAGACAGACAAAAGAGAAATCGAGGAATTGTTTTGCATGAAGAGACATACTGAAACATTATTTTCAAACCAAAACTTCCATTTAGAATACTTTATGACTACGATAGACTGTGCGATTAACAAAGATTACCTAGTTCAAATCCCTTGCTTTCAGCTGAGTCAAGCGATGCTAAAAGATTAAAGTAAAATAGTTGTCAGTGGCACACTGGGGACTGAAAGCCAAGCCCGCTGCCTCCAATAACGAAATGCTCTTCCCGGTGGAAGAAGATATTTTAATCACATTTTCCTGGAGTAAACATATAGTTAATTATAAAGCAGCAGAACTATACATAACTTTCCAAGGACAAACGAAATGATATATCTGTGAAACACAGTGAAGGAAACCCAGCAAAAATATATCATCGTAGTTAATATGTCTCATTCTTTCCATTAAAAAAAGACTTTAAAATTTTGAGTTGGAAGGAGAAGAACTGGAAAGTGTCATACTTCACATGTGTTATAATTTTCAAAGAATGACATATGTATCCTTTAAGTGGCAGCATCTGTTTGATGAAGAAATCGGGAAAACTGATTTTTAGAAATATTAAAAATTAGGCTTTGCTACCTAAGTTTTGTTCAACAGCAATAAACAAAACTTTTTCACATAAGGCTAATTTTTTCAGTTTTCAACACAGAAGTGGTAACAGCCATAAGCAAGATAAATACTTGGTAAGCGATTATAGAAAAATTAAACCCTTCTGTCTTACCATCAAAGAAGCTCTTGGCTCTGAGATAACTGACACTGAGCCTAAGAACAGAAAGTTTGTCCAGCTTGTTAATAACATCTGGTGGGAAAGGCAGCAGGCTGGCCAGACGGTCCAGTTCTGTATTAAGTCGGTCTCTATGCCTCTTTGAAGGATTCGATTTGATTCCTTCAGCTGGGACTGGCTTGACACTGAAAAACAAACAGAATTCCGTAAAATACACGACGATCTAGAGAGCAAACATTTTTATCGCATTATAACATCTCAACTATTTTTCTAACAAAACATCTAAAACCTACTGCAAGTTTATATAAATTTTTTTCCAAAATGCTTCTTTCACATCTTAATTAAGAAAAACAAGATAATAGGTAAACTCTTTTGTAATGTTTTATTAAAAACTATGAACCCATCACAGGAAAACGCAAGTACCTCTTCCACACCTCATACATCTGTGGAATATGGTTCCCAATCGAAAAATCTACTAGGTTTCTTTCTCCCTCAAACACAGCCATTGCTAGGGGGAAGAAAGAAATCTCCATAAGTTAGGTAAAATTATGCCTCCTTTGCTATCTTTCACAAGAATCATCTTGGCATCATTTAGGTTGTAGATAAACAGAAATGACCTTAAATACAAAGCTGTTTCTTCATCACCCTCAGCTTCCTGTATTAAACACTTTTCACCCTGACCGTGAGAACCTCTCAAAGCCCATTCCTGCATCTCCACAGAGTTCTCCAGCCATCTAATGGAGTCCTCCAATATTAAGGCAAGAAAAATTTGACCTCACTTATTAGTATTTGTTGACCGACAAATATTAGAGGTTAATTTCTTACCTGCAATTACTGGCAAATTTTATATCTTTATGACATAATTTGTGTCTCAATTAGAAAATCTTTTCATCTGAGAGAAAAGATACTGATGGGTAGGAGTAGAACTTGAGTTCAGAAATGAGAAACTGAACTTCACACAAAGGCCTTACCCAGGATTTCATAATAGAAATCCATAAAAGTGAATTTACAGATCATCAGATACCCAATATTAAAATATAGAGAAGATATTTAAAAAACAAAGTCATTTTTAGATCATGTCTCTGCATCCTTCCATTTACCAGAAAATATAAAGAATATTAAGAGCATTCTTAAGATGAAGACTTCTTCCTCCAGTTTTACTGGAGAAGACAAAGTATTTTTGATGATTCAAATTATAGTATTTTAAAAAGTATAAATTTGCTTGAGTATAACGCTATTAATCTGATTCAATCAAAACATTTATAGATAGCATGGTTTCAATGTTACATGAAGTAACATGAAGAAGTAATACTTTTTTTAAAGAAGTAATACTTCATGCAAGAATATGATAGAAAGCAATACGAAAATTCAGCATATTTTTTACACTGTCCCTAATGGGTAATTTCTTCAGAACTTGTCTATTTCTTTTTGTTTCTGTTATAGTTCATGTCATTCCTACAAAAAATAAGAGTATGAAATTGGTAAAGTACATGGATACAAAATAAGTCCTAAATACTTTCCTCCAGACTCTGTGCATTACTCCATACCTAGTCGAAACTGGAGACTCTCTCTCTAGCTATTTTCCCTAATCACATGTAAAATGAAACTCAAGTCACATCTAGTTATTGCATTTCTCCAATTAATCAACTGAATTTCAATTTTACTTATAATGCGTGTCCACCCCATTGAATAATTCTCTACCAACCAATCACCTGTTAAATATTTGTTTGCACCTATTATGTCCTGGGCAGTCCCAGAAAACATTCTTCTCCTCTATACTCAAAGAGTGTTACAGGAGCTGAGGACAGTGAGCAATTGCTTGAAAAAGCATTTTTATACAAAAGGTGGTATATGAGCTGAACCTTGAAAGGTGAACAGGATTTCAGGAGGCGGCACAAGTGAGAAAAGGTGAACAGTGAGAGAACTATCTGAGAAGCTCAGAGTGCAAGAGAGAGACGGGGAAGCGGGTTAGGGCCAACTCCCTTCAACAATATTGACTACCCACCACATGCCACACCCAGAACACTGAGCAGTGAACAAAACATACTAAAGCCCCTGTTCTCTGGAAGCTTACATTCCGATGGGAGGATCCAGAAATACACAAATGAAGAAAGAAACAAATAAGCATATAACTTCCCAGGCTGGTGAGTGTTGAGAAGAAAAATAAAGCAAGATAAGGAAGTAAGGAGTGATGTGGTGCTGGTTTTGATCAGCAAGGAAGGTCTCTTGATGCGATGGTTTAGCACAGACAAGGATATAGTGAAGGAGTGAGCCATGTGGGCATCTGATGAAAAAAAAGTTCTTGAAGAGGAAACAGCAGGTTTCCCCACAGAAATGGTATGAAGTTGGCCCTTGGTATCGGGAAGTCAGCTTCAGCTCTCAGCTGGGGTTTGCATAACCAGTCTTGGGCTGCCCTGACTCTGGTGATGGAGGGGATGGGATGCAGGGCAGATCACAGCACAGCCAGTCCTCCTTTCTCAAACATAAATCTGTCACTCCTCTGATCCAAACCACTCAGCAGCTCTGCACAGTCCACATTCCTTAACCTAACAAACGAAACCCCCTCTTGATCTTTCTATGGCCCCGAACTCTTCCTCTGGTCTCTGATCCCCCAGGCAAAACCTTCCTTGCCTGTTATTCTCCAGAGCAAAGACAGGACTTAAGTCACCAATACGCACTCTGATGTTCTCATACATGTTACTCCCCAGCATCCCTGTGTTCTGTCACAGCAGCTTCACAGTGTTGCTCAATTAGATCGTGTTTGTTGTCTTCCCTGACCCACTCCTACTGGATTCCTCCCATCCGACTAGGTACCATGTGCATCTTATGCAAATGCCTTCAATAGCCATTCCACGAGGGAGGATTCTGGGCTGATGGCATTTCCCACAACTGAAAATAAAATCCAGTTGTGTGCTCTTGGGAGCTTTCCAGTAATGATTATAAAACACTGGGGAAAAGACAGTAACACAAACACTGAAGCAAGACAAGCTGCTAAGACACAGAAAGAAATAACAGAACAGTCGGCGAAAGAGGTTCAGCGGTGCTTCTACATGTGATATTGCTGCCTAGAGTCTAGTACTGGCTCTTTGCAGAAGTCAGGTCTGCCCTAGCAGAGACTATTTCTTTATGCACTGCAAACTGTCCAAGTACTAATGTATTATTATGCACGTACTGGGATATTTAGCAGAAGATCAAATTGCCTAAGTGTTATGCAACCTATATTGCATATACTTATGTGTTACTCTTATTACGATGTAAACTTCATCGTTTTATATCTCCAATGCCCAGCATAGTACTTGACACAAAGAGGACTCTCAACTGATGGCTGCTGATCAGAAGAGTCCAGAAAGGAAATGACTGGAGCCTGACCAAAAGGAGTGACTGTGGGGTAGTAAGGATGGCCTGGCTTGCGATTTTTTTAACAGCACTTTGAATCCACCACAAAGCTCATACGAAGCCAGACTCAAATGATCACTCAACCAGACTGACTTGCTGACTTCCTAGGTATAGGGAGTAACGGGAAAAAAAAAAAAATTTGGTGAGGAGAGGTCACAAATGACTGGGATTTGGAGCTCAGGATAACAACTACATTTTCTAATGGAAGGTACGCCAAACAGAGAGAAGATACTCAAGGATAGACCTCAGTGATGTCAACATTTAGGTATAAAGATGAGGAAGGGCAATGGGCAAAATGAGGACAGAGAAGAATCAATAAGGCAGACAGGAAAAGAACCAGGGGAGAATATTTTGCAGGTCACAGAACAAAGTCAAATGCACAAAGTTACTAAGGAAAGCCAGGGCGGAGAAGTACCTACTGAACTTGGCATTTGAGATCCACTGTTGTTAAAGCTGAAGGAATAGATCTGACGTACCTTTTCACTGATTTTGTGAGAAATATTCACAACTATTTTGTGAAAATACTTCACCCTTATCCAGATCTATTTAAGATGCACCAAACAGTAAAAAGAGAGAGTAATTCTACATCAATCACACTTGACTTGAGTTATGCAAGTATTACTTCTGTATTCTCTTCAAACCTATGCCAAAACATACTGCCAACCATCTATTTAAACAAAAGGCTAACATTTGAAATATAAATAAATGTCTCCAAAAGATTGGATTTGAGATATTTTTAATTCAGGCATCTTCTGAGAGACGGTAGATGGTGATCATGTAAAGGAGTCAATTTATTATTTTTTTAAGCCTTAACCACAAAAATCTTGTCCCAACCTGTAAACCAAAACTGTTGTGAAAGCAAGCCTTCAGCTGACTGCATGCCATGCTTTGCTTTAGAAGCCATGCGTGCCGTAAGTACTGGTGTAACAGGCCCAATGGTATGTCCAACGCCAGCTAGCATGCTCCTTGTAAAGCCTTTTTAATATCCCGAGCTAAACTGTCTCTTAGGCTCATAATTTGTGCTCAGTATTTGAAACACAGTTAAAAAACATAAGGACCCAGTTTAACCATAAAGTACTGTAATCGTAGATGTTCATATTTTTATGTGACATTTACCATAAAACCTCAAAATGACATCCAAAGACTGTTTCAGTAATCCTATGAGATTAAGGTGACATTTTCTAACGGAGATTACCTATCACAGGACTGAGTCTGCTCTATCAGCTTTTTCCTGTGGATGATTTAATCTACTCTCACTGCTTCAAGCTACTTACCAATAATTTGTTTATTTCCAGTCTCTGTACCTGAATGTCCTCAAGTTCATGTTTTTCAGAACTCTGAGCACCCCTTCTCTGCATCTACAACAGTATGACTCTCATTCCAACAGCTAGGATATTGAAGTACTTCTCAATAAATCTCTCTACCATATCCCATTAAGCCCAGCTCCAAACACATTCATTCTTCATGTCCTTCCTATGGCTTTAGTTCATACTTATTTATCTCTAAATGTTGAATATTGACCATCATAAATTATATGCCTAATGTGATACTGGAGCGGGGAATCTATGACATGAATAAAGTCAGATTTCACATTAAGCTCAGTACAGCTGCATATCTACTTCCCTATGTGAGGCAAAAAAGGTCTATAAAAACTTCTGAGCATTCTGACTGGCAGTTACTTGTAAGGAGTCTGAATTTCTCAGTTACTCTCCTGTTTCTACTCTATAGCTATGATGGCTTCTTCCCTTTCCTGCTTCTGCTATGCTTAAGGAGCAGTGATAAGGTACAAACACCATGTAATCTTTAGCACAAGACTTTCACAATGAAAACCAGAACATGAAATATGCCCTGGAAACCACTGTTACTTCCAAAATCCTAAAAGGAAAAAAAAAAAAAAATTAAGGATGATCCCTTTAGCCTCTTCTGTTTTGAATATGCACTTTTTCCTATGTATTTTCCTTGGAACCCATATATAATACATCTACCATATATAAAGCACTGAAACATGAAAAATTTTAAGTGGTGAGCAATTGTTAAATTAACAAATAGTCTCAGATATCTACTATGTGCATGGTACTAAGAAGCTCTAGTTGCTACAAAGACAAAGGAAAGACACCTATCTTTACAGAGCTTGTCTTTCTTACTAGGAGAAGATGCACTCTATAACACGGCAAAAATCAAACATAATGTATTGCTTAAAAATGTAGGTGCCTTAAAAGTTATGCTGGAAAGTTAAGGAAGGTAAGATTCAGCTATAGGTAGAATAAATGGGGAAGGTTTCATGGAGATGTGGCTTCTCAATCAGGTCTTAAGAGATAGGTAAATCGCTCCAGTTCCATGATGGCTGAGTATATGGCTTTCTGCAGCTATTCTTCTCTTCCAGAAAACCATGCCAAACAATGAAATCAGAGACAGAAACACAAAATCTGTCTTGGATAAAGCAAAGACATAGCTAAACCCAGATGTAAACACAGATATAAACAATATGAAGATGAAAAATAGGTAAACAAATCGATGACAATGGAGAACAGAAAGGAAAATGTAATCAGAGTGTATCACTTAACTCAGCAGTAAACAATATATGTGGTTTAAAAAATAATGAAACACTGCAAGTGAGTTGAATACAAAATTTTGATAAAACTATATTGGGAGGATGAAGAAGAGATTAAATAGCATTGATAACCATAACTATCACAATAAAAGATCATCAGATAATGCTTAGTATGCCAAACTTGACATTATACATGTATTTTTGACTTCTTAATATACATGTGTTGTTTAAAATGAATACTGTTCAAAATGGTATTTCATTAAAATAAGGTAAAAGAGCAAACTGAAAAACATAAGACAAAGAAAACTAGTATGTAAAGGACATCTCTAATAGAAAAATCTGCAAACATACTATTATTCCACACATACAATCTCAACATAGAAGTTCAAGTGCTTACCCCATCTTTTTTGCCTATGAAGTTGACAATTTTTATAAAGCAAAAATGCAAGGATATAGGCTCTCCTACAGACTACCAATAGGAATATAATTTTTTTTTGGTAATCTGACAGTATGTTTCAGAGCATAATATCTGGCTCAACCTTAAAATTACATCATATCTTTGTACCCTAAATTTCCACTTACAGGAATTTTCCCCAAAGGAATGAACTAAAAATTCATACAGAAATTCACAAAACTCAAGGATATTCTTTAAAGTACTACTTGAAGTATTTAAAGATTGGAAAGAAAAAATTTCTGCCTCAAAATAAATTACAGAACATTAGCAGAAGGGACTACTCTGCTGCCACTGAAAACAGTGTTTTGCAGGAGGTAAGGCTGGTAGTGCCTCAATGCAAATAGAAGGAAGGGAACCTAAGAAGGCAGGGCATGAATGCACATATGGAGTGAAACAAGCACACCATCAGGTAGGGGCAATGTTGAATAATTTATTTCAGAACACTATTCGAGAAAAAACAGTGAGCATTATAAGGAAATCTCCATATACGGGTGAACCATACGCATCACTGAACATATTCACCTGGACAGTATTGTGAAGCTGGAACAAACACAAGCTTTGGAGCCAAAAGACCTGGAATCTGATATTCAAACTCAGCTTTTCATTTACTACCTAACAACTCTGAATCTGAACCTTAGGTCCCTACAGAGGAAACTGAAATAATAATAAAAACTTTTCATAGTACTACTATAAAAATGAAATAAAATGATGTCTGCAGAGCACTGTGCATGCCTGTGTCACAGTGAACACTAACAAAGAGTAGTTTTTTGTTACATTAAACCAGTATGCAAAAAAATCCATTTTAAAAGAAGCATAGAAATAGAAAGGTACTGGTGTCAAAGACTTGCATGGTATTAATTTCTAAGTAACTGTCTTAATTATGCACATCAATAAGCAATACTATGTTAAGTTTTTCACTAGTGGAGTACCGCATGTCATCACCCACAATTGAGAACATATTCGTAGACTGCCTCTTACTGTTGCACAGGAGAAATGGTTATTCTGTGACCGTGTAGGCTAAAAGTATTTAAGAATGAAATTTAAGAGTTTCTGTTTCACCTCTATCATTAGCAGCCTCTACAGATTATAAAACACTTTTCTCCTGCTAATTTTAGTTGTAAGAGTGGCAGTGTAGGTATGGACTGCCCTGCCTTATTGATCAATCACTTGCCCAGACCAACCAAAGCAAGGAAACCAGACTGCACCTTTTAGTTTAGAACTAGTGTTTTTCAATCTATATCTCACTGTTTCCTCTTTTCATCATTTATTTTGAATAGGTTGCTGCTGCTGCTGCTAAGTCACTTCAGTCATCTCCAACTGTGTGACCCCATACACGGCAGCCCACCAGGCTCCTCCGTCCCTGGGATTCTCCAGGCAAGAACACTGGAGTGGGTTGCCATTTCCTTCTCCAATGCATGCATGCATGCTAAGTCGCTTCAGTCGTGTCCAAGTCTGTGCGACCCTATGGACAGCAGCCCACCAGGCGTCTCTGTCCACAGGATTCTCTGGGCAAGAATACAGGAGTGGGTTGCTATTTCCTTCTCCTTTAATAGGTTACCTATAGCTAATCACTTTCACTCATTTATTTCAGAGTTCTAACATGTAAGAGCCTCTATAGCCACTACGTGTAAACTATCTGAAGGAAGCTATTTGAAAGAAAAACAACAGTGAAGAAGTATGTAACTAACAAGACCTTTTTTTTTTTAGAAGCTACTTAGGTAATCGTATCATAGTACATTTATATCAAACATTTTCAAGAAAACATTGCAAAATTTTATTCAACTAAGTAGGCATCAATATAACTGAGATTCATTTAGTTTAGATAGAAGGAATAGCAATTTCATAAAAACAGCAAGGAAGACACTGCTTTCCTATTACTGTTATTAGTGTGTTACCAAAGTTAAAGGGTCACCTAAAGGCTGAGAGTTATTTCTAATTCTGACACTTCATGATAGCTGGTTTGATCATCACTACTGTTGATATCATTTTCAGGTGTAGATTTTATTTACTCAACACCTATTATTTGCCAACATTCAGCACTAATTTTCTGCAGAAACAGTAAACTGAAGTACCACTAAAACTTTTTATGTGTTAATAAAGCTTAAAAACTACAAAAACACATCTAAAGTTATTTTCATTGGCAGGGGGCGGGAATCCAGACTCTAATTCAGTACTGTGTTTTTCATCTATCTTCATGATGTAAAGTAATTAAAGAAATTAATAACAGGTCTTTTACCACCAAAGAAAAAAACTGAAAAAAGAAGAAGGTTTAAGTAAAAACACTGCTTTTTCTTAAATATAAGGTGTTTTTTTTTTTTGGAGCAGGCTTATTTTAAGGAACATTTAAGGAAACAGAGTAGAACCTATTCCTAAGACATCTTTGAAAATCTCTTTAGGAACGTAGATTGGATTCAGGGCTGCTTCAGGTCCTTTAATTTTCTACCCTTCATTACCCCAAAAAGAAAGGAAACATTTATTGAGTGTCTACTATGTACAAGATACTTCAGTGGGATTAAACTGAACACGTTTAAAATCATTTTGTACTATCAATAATGATGATTTTGAATGCTGGACTTCACCACTAGGGGGAGTTTATCTTGCTTAATAAATACCATGGAAGACGGGGAGATCTTCAGGTTAAAATGATGTCACCCATTTGATTCCAAAATTTTATAGAATTCTGTATTTAAATGGTCATTTTATTAATAGTTCTATGATTATGCTACAATGTATTTTCTTCTAAGTAAAATACAGTGGCTCACTTACAGGGTCAAAGTTAAACATATCTTAATATCATTTTCAGCTCAAGTGAATTTTTCTGACAATATGCCACCATATTAGACTGTCTATTAGTTATAAACTAGTAATTTAACTTAAAAAACATTAAAATACTGGGTTTATGGCTCCTTTCTTGAAATGGACTCTAACTGCATTTTAAGTTCATCATTTTTCATTCAGTTAAAAACAATTTATGAACAACTTCCCGTGATTCTGTAAATTTCAGCACTAGGCTTTTCTTATGGAGCAGTGACATTTTAAGGCATTTGTGGAATTAGAAGCCATGCATGATGCTCAGTAAAGATGTGATAAACATCTCTACTAACTAAATAAAATAAGGGTAAATGTGGAAATACTTTGGTTGTATTACAGGAGATATTAAACACAAATATATTAAAGTCTTAGAAAGCATATTTAAGTGCTAAGATCAAATAATAAAAGGTACATCCTTAAAAAAAACGTGCAATAATATATTTAAAGGGAAAATCTTTAATAAAATGTTAACAAGAAGCCCAAAATGTTAAACTTTAAAATGAATACAAAAATTAAAGCATTTCATTGAAGTCACCTAGGTCCTGTGTAACATACTTCCTGAAATGCAATAACTTACCAATTCTCAGGTTTTCTAACTATATAAATAAAACCTATGATATACATATATATATATTATACATTATGTCCAGTGTACTATTGTATTAACTAAAATACACAGAGGTGTCTGTGATGCCTTTCAATTTTAAATAACCATCAAAGACAAAGTCAAATTAGACAAGCACATTTTTTATAAGAAACAATTCTATAAAACACAAGTATTGTAAACCAATGTCAACAGAATTGCCAAGACAAAAACTGCTGACTTGACAGTATTCCTAACGTCAACCACGCTGCAGGATAAGTCTTCCAAATTTTAATCAATTTATAGATGAATATCCTCTGTTGATGCCAAGTCTAGATCTGAAGGACTGCAATCACTGAAATTCTAAAAGGAAATTAAAACTCCACAATACTGAAACCTTTAAACTGGTCTTTAATATTAATCTTAAACTGCTATTTTTCTGGTTTGGATTAGTGACCTAAATTTAGTCTTAAGCCACATGCACACTTCTGATTTGTTCTGAGTAACCGTTTAAAGTGTTCTTAAAATTGTTTATGAAAGTTTGAAAAATGTGAAGTAAAATAACTCAAGGATAATAATTAGGAATAAACACATGAACATTGCCAACTCGCAAAAGTAATTCTGTGTTAAGCACGGATTTTTCTTTTTTCTGAAAAAAATTAAAGTATTTGCCATAATCACACAAATATCCTACCAAAACAAACAAACCTAAGTTTGTACTTTATCAGAATTGACTAAACTTTGAAGTAGAGGGAAAAGGGAATTAAGAGAATGATGCTAAGAATGAAAACGTCTGTTTCAATAATTCCATCTCCAAATCATTTGCAGACCCTAAAACCACCTCCAAAGTAATAAATCTCCCCCAAAAGATGACTTAAAATACAAATCTTCTACTGTATCCTGGCTACTACACTCTCTCAAAGCTGCTACCACCTCTATACATTTTATTGATATGTTCACGCTGAGCGCTACAAAATTACTGCCAAATAAGTAAATAAGAGTATAACAGAAAGCCAGTTTCGCGGAACCAAAAAAATACCTTCAGAGGCACTCAGCCCCTTTCTTGCGCACAGCACGTGTTTAGCTATTTAAAGCATCTCGCCCTACCAGGAGTAAGAACGGTAACCGTCCTCTAACCTAACAGAGGAGGATATTAAATGTGAAAGGGGATTTCAAGACGGGCTTAGGTTAACTAATCCACCAGCCCCACAGGGCAGAGGAGAGCTGTCAACAAATTAGGACCACAGCACAGTGAACAGCGCTGCAAATGGCTGGAAGTGTGAATGGGTGCTCTGGAGAAGGGGTGGGGGGCACAGAGAACGGGGGCACAATTTTTAAAATGCAATCATTAATCACGGAAAAATCCAAGGCCTGGGTTTCTCGACCGGCCTCCAGATCTCGATTCCCCAGACTGCAAAGGGAAGGGACATAATCCCCCGGCCTCGGGGATTTGGGGGCGGGGTGCGGCAGTGTCCCGCGCCTGAGCGCCCACCCCTCCACAGCACAGAGGACAGGCTCCGGAGACTCACGTTTTCTGCACCGGCTTCCGCCGCTTACGACTGGCGTAGGTGATATTAGCGCTGCTGCTGTTCATGGTGCCTGGCTGGCTGCGGCTCCTCCCGGGCGCGGACGGCCCTGTCCCCGGGACCCGGCGGCAACCGTGACGGGGTTCCACTTAGCTGTGGCTGCTCCACCTGTGCCCTCCCGGGGCGATGGCGGAGACACAGCACCCCAGAAGCCGCGCGGCTTCTGGGGTGCTGTGT
>NW_011495039.1:5703504-5706863 GCF_000754665.1 Bison bison bison | reverse complement strand
CCCGCGTGGCCGTCGCTGCGGCCCCTTGGGTGAGGGAGGCGCCGCCGCGCTGCGCTGCTCCCGGGACTTCCCCGATCCCGGGTGCTTCCCGCCTGCGGAGCTCGGACTCCGGCCGCCGCTACGGGTGCCACCAGCTTCCGCTCGGCTATGCGGCTACCTCTGGTCTGAGCCGGTGGTCCCAGTCACGCTCTCAGAACCTAGCATCAAGTGGACTCGCCCTTCGATGCCTCCCGCTGCTGCTTGCACCGGCTGAATAGCTGAAGCGCCCCCGACCCCTCTCCGGCCCCGCCCCGCCCCTCGTAGCCCCGCCTCATCCTACTTGGCCCCGCCCTTCGCAATATTCCCCTTGAGGCCCCACCCTCCCGGCACGTGATGACGTAAGGCGTAATGACCACCCCCCCCCCCCCGAGTAGCCATTTTCTTGAGGTCAAGGGGAGGAATTTGTAGACACATTTCCAGCCCAGAAAGACATGTGACAACAAATTATGTGTAGCCAAACTCTTTGTAATTAGACAACCTCAAGGAAAGAAATGCCAAGTAGTGAGCTTAAATTCACCTTTGCAGGAGACAGTGAGTCAGCTAACTTTTGGCTAAGCATTACAGTGAGCTGGCAGATAACCTGTGGAGCTATAAATCTTCCTAGAGGAGAAGGCTTCAGGAGGCCACATCTGAGTTGAAGGCTAGGCATTTTTCTTCTTTTTGTTTTGACTTTGGTTTTTGTCTCCGTACAAGACAGTATAGTATCTTTTCCCCAGTCAGAATAACTGTTACTCTACAGTCAGATTTCAGGAAGGTGGGAAGGCAAGCAGGCAGGCAGCAGGAGGCATTTGACAATAAGCAGTCTGGTATAGCTGGAGAGAGAAGCTGGAAGTGAAATCCAGGAATCTAGGGTCAGATCATAAAGCATGATCAAGAGTCCAGATTTTATTCTGCAGTCAGTGGAAACTTGTGAAGGATCCACAGCAGGCAAGTGACATTCTGGTGTTTTGGAAGTTTTACATGACAGTGCAAACTGGATTACAGGAGAAAAAGACTGGATGCAGAGAGAGTAGAGTTGTTGAAGCAGTCCAGGTGAAAGTCCAGGGAAGTGACAGTGGGATGGAGGGAAAAAAGAGCAGATAATATGGAAATAGACAAGTGAGAGAGAGCAATCTCAAGTACCTCCAAGATTTCTGACTCCTTCTGTGCCCTTAACCAGAAGAGTAAACACAGGAGTATGTTTTGCTTGTCAGGAGAAGGGCAATCAGACTAAGAAGTCTAGATGAAATCTTGCACCATGTCCATTCCTACATTTCAAAATGTCATCAAGCCATTTCCATCTAGTGAGTTTGTTACCTCACATTCAGAACATCAATAAATTGAACATTGTTTTCTTTAGCTGAAACCTCACTGTTATATACTCAACCATTCTCCTATCAACCCTATGAAATATCTTCAACTCTTCTACAACTTACATCTAAATATTCCAACAAATACTATTAAATTTTGTGTATTGCGACATCCCTAATTCATATTCTGCCACGTTATTCTTCAATAATAATACAAAAATCGCCCAACTCAAATGCTTTATCATTTGAGATTCCTACTCAAATATGTTGTGCTTCCCTCCTAGCTCAGTTGGTACAGAATCTGCCTGCAATGAAGGAGACCTGGATTCGATTCCTGGGTGGGAAAGACCCCCTGGAGAAGGAAATGGCAACCCACTCCAGTATTCTTGCCTGGAAAATCCCATGGACAGAGGAGCCTGGTGGGCTACCATGGGGTCTCAAGAGTTGGACACAACTTAGAGACTAAACCACCACCACCACCACCATACTCTCAAGGAATATTGTAATGGAGAAGCACATGATTAAGTATGGTCTCCTAGTAGAGACATTTGGTGGGCTGCTGTCTATGAGGTCGCAATAGAGTCGGACACGACTGAAGCGACTTAGCAGCAGCAGCAGCAGAGACATTTGACATAGTCATTGAGACAAAGGTAGCTTTCCCAAAATCATGATGGTGGAGTTGAGGTCTGATGGATAAAGTCTTAAAAGAAAAGAGGGGAAGACATGGCAAGTCAATGAAACAGTACAAGCAACAACCCTTTAGTGGAAGGAGCCTGGCAAGTTGTATGAGGGACTAAAACAAATTCAGGATGAGCAGGGGAGACAGGCACAAATGATCAAATTTATCCTTCAAAATATCACCATATCTTCAGGGTGTAAAAGAGGTAGGAGCAGAATGCAATGGAAATGATATTCCATAGGAAGCCATTTGCAGTAGCCCAGCCAATAGGTGGTAATTATTGATACAAGAGTGAAAGTTATAATATAGATGGAAAAAAGTGAATAGGTTCCATAGAATTCAAGGTCTTAAAAGACGGAATGGATGGATATATGACACTGAAGGAAGAAGATGTGTCAAAAACAATATTTTTTGGACTATGCAATTAGGCTATGTGAAGATGGCATGTAATGGCGGGAAATTATTAATTTAGCTTGGATCACTTATAGTTGAGGTGGCTCTGAGCTATCTAAAGTGTCAAGTGGGCCACAGGATATATAGGTTTGTAACTCAAAGATTATGAGCTGGAGATATAAATTCAGAAGTCATTTGCATTTAAGTGACAAGAGATTATGCAGGTTGTAGAGTTGGAGAAGGCAATGGCAACCCACTCCAGTACTCTTGCCTGGAAAATCCCATGGACGGAGGGGCCTGGTGGGCTGCAGTCCATGGGGTCGCTAGGAGTCAGACATGACTGAGCAACTTCACTTTCACTTTTCACTTTCATGCATTGGAGAAGGAAATGGCAACCCACTCCAGTGTTCTTGCCTGGAGAATCCCAGGGATGGGGAAGCCTGGTGGGCTTCCGTCTATGGGGTCGCACAGAGTCAGACACGACTGAAGTGACTTAGCAGCAGCAGCAGCAGGGTGTGGATATATGCTAGAAAAGGAAGACAGGATCCCAAGGAACTTCAGTTTGTAATATCTAATAACTGCATAGAAGATGATGGTCCTATAAAACTGTCTGAAAAAGAATTTCCAGAATGTTAACAGGAGAATAAAGAGACTGTCTTGTCATGAAGGACAAAGTGGAAAAATGTTGGAGTGGGTCACAGAACTGAATGCTGTTGAGAGATTCAAATAAGACGAGAACTGAAAATGTCCTTTGTGGCTTCCTGCCATGGGGTAATTTTGTGACTTTAGCGAACACTGTTGGTGGGCTAATGGACCTACAAATCAGATGGAAGGGAAACAGAACTGAATTGGAGATGAAGAATCGATATCAGCAAACACAGACAATTCTTTAAAAAAAAAAAAAAAAATCTGTGACAGAGACCTAGGACAGCAGCTAGGGGGAGAAAAGGGTTAAATTA
>NW_011495039.1:5685002-5703404 GCF_000754665.1 Bison bison bison | reverse complement strand
AAATTAGGTGTTTTTTTTTTTTTTTTTTTTTAAAGTGGGTGATATTTAAGCAGATCAGAAAGAGGTGAGAGAAAGATTGAAATTGACAGTGTAAAAAAGACGAAAAACACTAAGAAGAATTGATGCTGAAAATAGTAAAGGAAGGAAGGAAAGAATGCTAAAGCAGAAGAGGGGAGTGAGGATTAGTACTGTAGTTTAAATAATAGCAGAAACAGCTCCTCTAGTGCTATCTCTTCAGAGTGGTTCACAATGAGGTTATAAGAAATGCAGTCTCTGGGTGTCCTTACTGACTCAAAATCTGAATCTAACAAGACTGCCCAGGTAACTGAAATGTACATAAAGTTTAAGAAACATTAATCTACAGAAGCTGGGGGACAGAAGGGTGGTGGGTGAGATAGAATAGGCTGGTAATTTTGGATCAGAAAGATAAAGAAAGTGTGATGAGGAGGATTTCTAGCATGACCTACAAAAGTACAGGTGTGTTTTGTGGTTGATAGCTTTTTTTTTTTTTTTAACAAGACTATAAGGTAAAACTGATCCAGGATGTGGCAATAGGGTACTATGTGGACATCAACTCTGTATCTTGGATATGTGATGAGAGAAAATAAACAGATACTATTTGGGAGATGATAGCTTTGGGGAGATCTAGCTTTTAGTTTATGGGAAAAGATGAAACAAGTTCCCAAAGAAGACAGTGCATACAGGGGAGTTGGCTGTTTATGGATTAGCGATTCCAGGTGCACAAGATCAACCATCTTTATCTTACCTTCTCTTTTATTTCCCCATCTCTGTATTTTTACCCATAGCCATTCTGCCTAAAAATGTATAAAGTATAATCAAGTAATCTTCTTTTTGCCTAAAAACTTTAAGGGTGAGAAATGCATAACAAAATATAATTTACCAATACTGTATCTTAAAGCACTTTTCAGAAAACAGATATACTGAATGCACAAAATCCATGAATCAATCTTAATTTACTATTTTTTTAAAAAGTCCACTTTTTTTAAAGTCGCTAATAGTTATTTAATGCAATTGTTCACTATCTTACTTTGTCCTACACCCATATCCTTACTTTCTGTTCACTTTAGAATTCTGTTTGACTTCAGTTGTTGATTTTTATACCAGGATGAAAATAGAATATTAATAAGATTTTCAGAATTCATTTCAATAGTGACATCATACACTTCCCTTAAAATTTGTGCTTAATATGTCAATAAAATCAGGCTTTATAGTAGAGTGTCATTAAAAAACATAAGCTGCCATTTTCTAGAGATTATCACTTTTCTACTTCTGATATCACTACTGTAGAATATGTTTCTCAAAGTGTGGTCTGGACCTTTGATAAAATTTTGAAATTTTGTATATGAGCAACTTTTATGAAGTAATATAACTTTTTCTACCACAAAGCTAAATATAGATTGACAGAATAGGATACAAAGTCAGGTACACCATGCACCTATGGGAACCGTATCTATGACATAGCAGGCAAGAATAGACAAATGAGGAAAGACAATCTCTTCAATAAGTGGTTCTGGGAAAACTAGGCAGCTGCAGGTAAAAGAATGAAATTAGAACTTCCCTAATGGTCCGGTGATTAAGAATCCGTCTGCCAATGCAGGGGACACAGGTTCAGCCCCTGGTCTGGGAAGGTCCTGCAGACAGTCCAAGGCAGGACAACTAAGCCCATGCACCACAGCTACTGAGCTCCCAATCTAGAGCCTGTGCTCCACACAACAGAAGCCACTGCAATGAGAGGCCCGCTCAACACAACTAGAGAGTAGCCTCTGCTCACAGAAACTAGAGAAAGCCCACGTGCAGCAACAAAGCACCTAGCATAGCCAAAAATAAATAGTTTTTAAAAAAAGAATGAAATTAGAACATTCTGTAATACCATACCCAAAAACAACTCAAAATGGATTAAAGACCTAAATATAAGACCAAATACTATAAAACTCTTAGGGGACAACACAAGCAGAACATTCTCTGACATAAATCACAGCAGATATTTTTGATCCATCTTCTAAGAGTAATGAAAATAAAACAAAAACAAACAAATGGGACCTAACTAGACTTAAAAGCTTTTGCACAGCAAATAAAGCCATAAACAAAATGAAAAGACAATCCACGGAATGTGAAAAAATACTTGCAAATGAAGCAACTGACAAGAGATTAATCACTCAAGTATACAAATCATGCATGCAGCTCAATATCAAAAAACAACCCAATTAAAAAATGGGCAGAAGATCTAGACATTTCTCCAAAGAAGACATACAGATGGCCAAGAGGCATATGAAAAACCGGTCAGCATCACTAAGTATTGCATGCATGCTAAGTCCCTTCAGTTGTGCCCGACTCTTTGCAACCCCATGGACTGTAGCCCACCAGGCTCCTCTGTCCATGGGATTCTCCAGGCAAGAATACTGGGGTGGGTTGCCATGCCTCCCTCCAGGGGATCTTCCCAACCCAGGGATTGAACCCACATCTTTATGTCTCCTGCACTGGCAGGTGGGTTCTTTACCACTAGCACCACCTGGGAATCCCCACTATTAGAGAAATGCAAATCAAAACTAGAATGAGGTATCACATCAAACCACCCAGAATGGCCATTATCAAAAAAGTTACAAACAATATAATGCTGGAGAAAAGAGACCCCTCCTATACTGTTGTTGGAAAAGTAAATTGATACAGCCACTCTGGAGAACAGTATGGAGGTTCCTTAAAAAACTAAAAATAGAGTAACCATATGATTCAGCAATCTCACTCCTGGACATATATCTGGAGAAAACCATAATTCAAATAGATACATGTACCCTAATGTTCATTGCAGCACTATATGCAATAGCCAGGACATGGAAGCAACCCAAATGCCCACTGATGGAGGAATGAATAAATAAGTTGTGGTACATACATGATGGAATACTACTCAGCCATAAAAATAATGAAATAATGCCATTTGCAGCAACATGGATGGATCTAGAGACTGGCATACTGAGTGAAGTAAGTCAGAGAAAGACAACTATTTATGACATTGCTTATATGTGGAGTCTGAAGAAAAGGGTACAAATGAACCTGTTTACAAAACATAAAGAATAACAGATATATAAAAGAAACTTACAGGTGCTAAAAAGGAAAGAGAGGAAGGATAAACTGGAAGATTGGGATTGACATATACACACTACATTAAATATATATAAAATAGATAATAAGGATCTACTCTATAGCACAGAGAACTCTACTCAATAGTCTGTAATGGCCTATATGGAAAAAAAAACCTAAAAAAAGTGGGGAGATATATATATATATATATATATATATATGATTAACTTTACTGTACACCTGAGGTTAACACAACAGTGTAAATCAACTATACTTCAATAGAAAATAATTTAATAATAAAATAAAATCACACTTTACAAAAAAAAGAGACATTTTCTTGTGAAATTATTTTGCCTGTAAGAGTTTATGAATATTTGACTGTCTTATCCAAAGCAAGGTTATGCTTTTACTTAGTTTAGATGAGATTAGTTTCTCAGGTTTCCAAT
Organism: Bison bison bison; assembly: GCF_000754665.1. NCBI lineage: Eukaryota > Metazoa > Chordata > Mammalia > Artiodactyla > Bovidae > Bison > Bison bison. The sequence continues at coordinate 5,699,862 of NW_011495039.1, read as the reverse complement.
GTAGCTATATGTGTATGGGTTCCTTTTCACTGATGGATACTATGAGAAAAAGAAAGTTTTAGGAATGCTATTATAAAAATGCAGCTGTTTTAGAATTAATAATTGAATGCTAACCTTATTCTGTCAGAGTATGTGCACTTATTCATTTCATCTGGCAAGGTTTTAGCTCCTATAATATACTGGACTGTGGGATACAGTGCTGATACCAGACATATTCCTAGCCTCTTAGAACGTAATTCTAACTAGAGAGAGAAGAATTCATCAAGTAGTTATACTAATAAATGTATAATTGCTGCTCTGAAAGGTGTTATGAAATGACTACTCTGAATAGGTTAATTTGACTTGCTTAAGGGAGGTTGCCCTGAGGAAGTTTGAGCCGAACTGTGAGGCAAAGGTAAGCATTTTGTAGGTGACATGGGAAGGGAAGGTGTGCCCCATGCAGACATTTATTACTATTTTTAACTTCTCTTGAGTCCTGCAGCTTCTTAGCCCAGGTCTTCAGAACGATCTATTTCACTCATTCTCCATTTCTACATCTCAGATCATATATTGTTAGTTACATTAAATACTTAAGAGAGTATAGCCCATCCTTCACAAACTGTGTACTGAGGCACCCCAAGGGCATCACACAAAGTCAAAGAGGCACCCTCATGGGATATTGAAAATTTTCAAGGCCAACAAAGTGACATCAGCTTGACAGTATGCAAGACACTACCTTCAATTAGCTTAGAACTTTAACATGAAACTGTACTCAGTCCTTTCGATTACATCTTATGAGACAGCTTTGTAAGCTGCTGTTATAACACTCAAGAACCATGGGAAAATGACTGTGGAACAGGAAATGAAGGTATTGGTTTCCTATTCAATTCAAAGCTTTCAGAAAGATGTAAAGTACTCAACAAACATGCACACACTGTTAACAATACAACAAATTTTTTTTAAATGTATGTGTATTATTTTGTGAAATAGCAACTAAGTAGTTAACGGCAGATATACATAATAAGTTCAGACCTAACTACTTAATAAATGGAATTGTTATTAATAGGTATTTCTTTTAGCCTCCGTAACATGAAAAAATTTCTAAGACACTAAGAGAGCCATGAACTGGGAAAATTCGGGAATCTTTGGCATAGCTAAACCTTTCATTAACAGATGAAAAACCTCAGGGCCAGCAAGATAAAGCGGCCTGCTAATCAGCCAAGAATTCAGGTCTCGTGACCTCTATTCCAGTCAAAAAATATATTTTATCTCGCTGTGAACTAAGTTGATTCATTTCTTAAAAAATAATCTGTTTACAAATTGCCTGCTTTGACTCTAACACAAAAGAACAGATATAAACATCTAAGGGCTATTTCTAAATGCTTAATGCCCTCTTCCCTTGCTTGGACATTCTACACAATGTCATACTCAGAAGTGAGAAAAAAGTAACACCTTTTTGGTTAATGCTAACCTGAACACTGATAAGGAAACTAAATAATGGAAAGGAAATAAATAAGGAAACTAAAATAATGTGTAGGAATAATCTGTTATTCATCAAAATTATTTCTATTTACTTAGGAATAATGGTTTTTTGTCAGAAATGTTAAGATTTTTTGACAAAAATGTTATCTGTAAAAATATTAACATGTATTAGGTTCAGATTTTGCCTTTTGCTTGCTGGGTCTTTTCTTATGAATGTAAAACTTGATTATGAAAAAGTTATGAAGTTTTATATTTTACAGGCCAAGACTCACGTCTGACATTAAATTTGCTCGAGCCCTTGATATTCCAGGAAACAGATGGACGATAAGCGAAAGAAGACACCAATGAAATCTCTGCACTTCTCTGGTTTGGGAACAAACTTAAAAGCCAATGTCCCCATTTTGCAGCATCCACAGACTGAAGAATGTATGTGTACAGTAGTTGTGCCTTTTGAGAATTTAGCTGCTTTAAGCTAATATCAAATTGTTCATTTTGCTGTATCCATTAGCTACTTACATATACTAAACTGCTAGTAGCTTCCATTACCTTACAAATATTTTTCATTTCTTCTTGTACTGTACATTTGAAATTTCTTATTTATACACTCTTTTGCTTATACTGCCTGACTTGCATAAAACTCTGTATAATGCATTGGAAGTCAGGATTTATATGTGTAAGATGTATACTAAACTAATTGCTTTAAAAAAATCTTTTGGGAAAAATATTAACTTGCACCCCAAGTTAAATCTTCTCACAGTAATGCTATGCAAGCATCACAAACATCTGCCATTACCTGACTGGTAAGTAGATACTGATAAAGGAGATCTGGTTACATAATTAATCAAGGGGATGTTGCTGAGGGTGGAGTGTCCTGTGTAACAGTGGGTTCTCCACCCTTCCCTCCTAAGGCAGGGTGAAAGAATTTCCCTTGTAAAACTTAAAACTTTAGTTGAGCTTCTTTCCTGCCTGAACCTAGATCGAGTTGCCATCTGCCTTTACAGTGGCAAGGATTCTTGAAGAGAATAGGTTATAAGGATTTAATTTATTCCCAGCTTTTGGATACATCTTACTCTTACATCCCTGCTTTAAGTTGAATCCATTCTGGTTATCTGGGTCTATAAATAATAACATAAAGCAAATGGGTTTCAGGAAAAAAAGCATGGAAATCAGTATCTGTTTTGGAGTACACTGGTATTTAATGAAATGCCAACTGGTTATTTTATAATGTAAACAATTCTTATCTAAATTCTTCAGGACATAGGACTTTAAAAATATTTATTAGATACCATGTCTTTCCATATTTCCTCATTTAAACTAAGATTTTGTGATCTCAGATTTATGTCATTTTTTTGCATGATTCTTTGAAGCAAAGCACCACTACCACCACCACCACCACCAAAACATACACCTGCGTTAGTAAAAATACCAATCTAAATCCAGCTGGACTGTTTTGACAGTATATAAAAAGCATATGAAAGATTGAAAATGCAAACTTTGACTCATTTTTTCTTGAATAACTCAGAGTTGAACACTAACTTTGCAAGAACTAGGTTTTCTATGTAGTACCATGAATTTAACCCCTTCTTTTAATTGTAACACAGTATAATTAATAAACCTAAACAGAGATGTCTAAATAGACATTATCTAGTAATTGATATTATAATGTATAGATAAGAAGTGTCTGTACCTCAATCATTAAATGTGCATATTAAAAAAATGTTCCCAAAGTTGATTTAAAAAGCATGTGGAATGAAAGTTGTGATTATATTTATATTAATGAGATATTAGAGATACATTAAACTTTTTCCATTTATCCAAATACTTTATTTGTATATTCCATATTTTAAATTTTAATATTGAAGTATACACTTAGGAAGATTTCTCAAAGTGGAGTTTCAGCCTTCTGTTTTTCTTTTATGCATGATTAAAATTCAAGAGAATTTAGCATCCCAAATTTTTTCCTTTTAAATGTTTTCCTTGCACTGTTAGCATAAAATGCAAACAAATAAAGATAAGGGACAAATACTGCCAGATTGGCTGTTTTACCCAGTAGAAAGAAAGCCACTAATGTACTCTAATGATGTCCTTTCCCCCATTTTAATAAGAAGGTTTGTGTTGTTCTGACATTAAATGGATTAAGCAGCAAGCCTGCTGAGAAAAATACTCAAAGGTATTAAACCCTTGCAGTGTTGGTTTAACTGTAAGTACTGTAAAATAAGATTAAGTCTGAGTTTGGAAGAAGAACTAGATTTGACATAAGACTAAAAGGTAACAATATTCACAGATGCCTGAATTAATGCTTCACTGAAAAATATAATTAGCACAAGATTTGAAAATATGTCTCCTTTGGCAAATGTCTTCAGAGAGTAATCAGTGCTAGAGACTGATGTAGTGGAAAGAGCACTGGGCAAGTGGCCAAAATCTCTGAACTCACATTTACTGCTCCAGCACTCGCTAGTTCTGTGACCTTGGATGAGAAATTTCGAAAGCCTTTGAATCCCAGGAGGTGGATGTGCCTGGTTGGCAACCATTCCCCACTTTGTAGTGTGCAGCCCTGGACTGCAGTAGCTCGAAGGCTGAAAATTGCACTTCCAAGATTCCTGCGCAATTAAAGTTGCAGATGCAAATGATGTTCAACCAATTAGATGCACCGGTTGAGATTTAGAAGGCAGAAGTCAAGTGGAGGTCATCTTCCTGCTGCTTGTATTGTTTTCTGCTAATAAGTAAGATGGCAAAGACATGACTTTTGTGTGATGGTGTCCAGCATCCAAGTTCTACATTTCATGGGTTTTGAGAGGCTGTTGTGGCAGCAGTGGTGGTTTCCTGATTCCTTAATTCTAGCTGCAGTGGGCACTTTTGAACTCAAATTCTGTAGTGACTTTTGGATTCCTCACCTTTCTAACTGAAGCAGAAGTAGAGGTTCCCCTAACATGTCAGCTCTGCAGTGTTCTGGAGCATACAGCCTCCATCTCTAGCCTTTCCAATTATTTTTTAAGCTTTTAATTCCCTGTATTTAGTTTCCATCTCCTTAAAGAACCTGGGACTTATTCTGGTTCTTTTCCTGATACATACATATGCACATTTCATTCAAACCTCATAGGGTTGTTGAGAAAACCAAACCGTGCTATTCAAGTATATTGAATATTGTTTCCTCCTTTTTTTAAAAAAAATAATAATGGGTGTTTGTGACATTACAAGCAGCTGTTAAAAATGTCTCATGGCACTTCCCTGTCATTAATTTTACTTGCATAATATTGGTCTAAACACATTTTGTGAAATGTTGGTTCTGTTGAGCAAATAACACAGAAGCAGCAATTGCATAATCTACAGGTATCTAGATATTATAAATCTCTAGTCCTAAGAAAGCCCATGACTTTGGATGGAACCTTTCTCATAAGTGAAATGAAAATCTTCACTTCAATTTTATATGTTCCTGTTATTATTATATTTCTAAGATGATAATAATTAGAAGCACTGTGCAAGTGGAAATGGACTGATGGTCTGTCAAGATTTTGAGCAGATTTGGAAAAATTTGGCTGGGTGCTCTCTGACCTCATACTTTCTAAAGTAATAAAATAACCTAACATTTTTCTATCATCCTTTACCCCACAGGAAGTTTTTGCTGCATCTATGGTGCCCAGAGAATTTTTATCTTTAAACCAGCCCACATGCCAAACCATCATGAAGGCATCAATATTTTTCAAATCAGGTACGTATTTCCTGACTTTGCTTCACCTCTCTCTGATGTCAGCCTGGCTACTGACTCATCTCCATTTCTGTGTGTGTCTTTTTCTGTGCCCTTGAGACAGACAGACAGATACACACAGACCCTTATACATTCATGTATACAGATAAACCTGGGAATAATTCTGGTCTCTCAGGACTTAAATTCATTTACTTGGACCTCAATTATGATAAACACTCTCCAGTTCTCCCCAGTGTGAGAATTCAGAAAACAAAAGAATTACGCTGAATATTTATGACCTTCTTATATTTGGGGGGCTTGTGGCTCAGCTGGTAAAGAATCCATCTGCAACGTGGGAGACCTGGGTTCGATCCCTGGGTTGGGAAGATCCCCTGGAGAAGGGAACAGCTACGCACTCCAGTATTCTGGCCTGGAGAATTCCATGGACTGTATAGTCCATGGGGTCACAAAGAGTAGGACACGACTGAGTGACGTTCACTTTCACTTTATATAATTTTAAATATTGGACAAAATCGCTCGCTGGCTTCAGTTGTGTCCAACTCTTTGAGGCCCCAGGATCCTCTGCCCATGCGATTGTTCAGGCAAGAATACTGGAGGAGTGAGTTGCCATGCCCTCCTCCAGGGGATCTTCCCAAACCCACATCTCTTCCGTCTCCTGCATTGGCAGGCGAGTTCTTTACCACTAGCACCACCTGGGAAGCCTATGGAACATAATAAACTGTGTCCAATTGTCTAGTGTGCTGTGTGTAAAAGCACACTGTTTACCCCCATACATGTAAAATTCTATCATGTAAGCTCATTTTCTTGATTTCATGTAAAAGTTTGTTTTGAGCCAATTTTAAATCTTAGTAAAATAGTTCCTAATGTTCCTTAGTAAAATAGTTCCTAAATCTTTACCTCAAATTCCCCATTCCATCTTAAATACTGCCACAAAGTTTGTTCTGAAAACACTTTATTCTGAATAAATGTCACTTCCCTTCTCAAGAACCTATAATTTCTTCTTGTCCACAAATCAAGTTGAATTAGCCATACTGAGATATTCCAGAAACTAATTTATCTTTACTTTATCTAATTGTTTCTTCCACATTCCCTAACACGTCTCCACTTCAATCAGACTAATTTACTTGTGACTTCCTGAATATGTCAAATTCATACTTTTCTCTTCATCATGTTGGAAAACCTCCTCTTGAACTTGAACCTATCCATCTCATAAAGTACTTCCTTGTACCATGCGTTTGTTCTTTACATTAACTTCTATTTTATCATATTATTTATTTTTTCATTAATAAGCCATAATTCTCATGTAATTGAAAAACATGTTGGTAAAATGTTAAGTACTTCATATGTGTTTAATTAAGTTGAATTTATATACTAAACACAACAGAGCCTAGACATTTGAACTTAAACATCCTAAAACTTACATTTATGTTATATTTAATCTGGAGTCAGAAGAAATGGTGTTTCAGGAAATTAAGTATGCTTTTTTTTTTTTCATTTTTCATTCACCCAGATCTCTGTGAACCATTTTATGATTGTGGCCTTTTCTGAATTTTAATCTCTGACATACTTCATTCAAAGTACCTTCCTGATAAATTGGTAAAATTTGTTGCATTTCATCATCATTCAATGTTGATGAATTTACAGAATGTCTTTTGAAATGACATTCTTAAGAAAGGTAAGTTTCTTAGATATTCCATAGCTTAGGGAGCAGGAGTTCCTAAAACTGCTGCACTTAGCTAAGCTGCACACCTATTTCTGTAGAGAGTCAACTTGTCATCAAAACAAAATTAATATTGCATTCTCTTTTGGTCAAGGACACATTAAACATTTAGTGCGGCACACATCTCTCAGGAGTGCAGGATCATAAACAATCAGTTGCATATACTTCTTATCAGATAAGGTAGCTTCTACAATATGCTGTGCTACTATTTAAAATTCACTGCTGACTACTAAGTACAGAACCAATGAAGACACTAGAGGCTGGCATAATTTATCCCTAATAATTGTGAACTTTATTTTTGCTACTGGTAGTGGCTCCATTGATGATAACAGCAAACTCTGACATGATTATTATAATTGCATTCTATATTTAAATATCTTATGTGATATATAGCAACTAAAATATTAGTCACAATGGTAACTCAGTAATTGGTTTACTTGATTGTTGGATGGGCTGTTGTGTGTCTATCTCTAGGCCAATGACCAGACTTTGTTATTGTGATGAAACTTAAAAGGAGCATTAACAGCATGGTGCATTCACTTCAGTATAAACAGTACTAGTCAGAAAAAAGCTAATAAGTGGTCTACTGTCTTTCTTAGGATTTATTAGTGTTTCTGTAAGTACTATTTTGATTTTTAAAGTTTTAATACATTTGCATTCACTTCCCATATAGCTTTTGTAAACTATGCAAACTATAATTGTTTTCAATTCTCAAAAATGAATAACCTCTATCTTTTCCACTTAATCCTTTTAAAAAGTGAAAATTAGTGTTTATCAGATATAGATTCTGCACATTGTACATACTTTCATTTAGTCTTACAACAACCCTATGAAACAAGTGCTTTTAAAAATAATTCAAATAAAATTTACACACCATAAAATTCACCATTTTAAAGGATGCCAATTGAGTGGTTTTTAGTGCATTTACATGGTTACGAAACCATCAATACGAACTAATTCCAGAACATTTTCATCACTTCCAAACCCTATATTCTTTAGCAGTCACACTGCATTCCCCTTCCTGCCAGCTTTTAGAAAACATTAATTCACTTGCTGCCTCTAGGGATCTGTCTATTCTGGACATTTCATATAAATGGAATCATACAGTATATAGCCTTTTGGATCAGCTTTGTTCATTTGGCCTAACATCTTCAAAGTTCATCTGTGTCCTACAGTGTATCAATACTTTATTCCTTTTTATATATAGTGTTGATATATCCATCACATTTTGCCTATCCATTAATCAGTTGATAGGCAACTGGGTAGCTTCCATTTTTTGGCTATCTTGAATAATGCTACTATGAACATTCATAAACAAGTTTTTGTGTGGATATATGCTTACTCCTTGGAAGGAAAGTTATGACCAACCTAGACAGCATATTAAAAAGCAGAGACATTACTTTGTCAACAAAGGTCCATCTAGTCAAGGCTATGGTTTTTCCAGTAGTATGGATGTGAAAGTTGGACTATAAAGAAAGTTGAACACTGAAGAATTGATGCTTTTGAACTGTGGTGTTGGAGAAGACTCTTGAGAGTCCCTTGGACTGCAAGGAGATCCAACCAGTCCATCCTAAAGGGGATCAGTCCTAGGTGTTCATTGGAAAGACTAATTTTGAAGCTGAAATTCCAATAATTTGGCCACCTGATGTGAAAAGCTGACTCATTTGAAAAGAGCCTGATGCTGGGAGAGATTTAGGGCAGGAGGCAAAGGGGATGACAGAGGATGAGATGGTTGGATGGCATCACCTACTCAATGGACATGAGTTTGAGTAAACTCCGGGAGTTGGTGATGGACAGGAAGGCCTGGCATGCTGCAGTCCATGGGATCACAAAGAGTAGGACACGACTGAGCAACTGAACTGATGTCTTCATTTCTCTTGGGTATGTATCTAGAAGTAAAAATGCTGGGTCATAGAGTAATTCTGTGTTTAACTTTCTGAAGAACTGCTTTCCAAGTGGTTGTACCATTTCATATTCTCACCAGCAAAGTATGAGCATTTCAATTTCTCCATATTTTTGCCAAAATTTGTTGTTATTGTTCCATTTTTAATTATAGTCCTCTTAGTAAGTATGCAGTGGTATTTCACTATAGTTTTGTTTTAATTTTACAATAGCTAATGTTCGGCATATTTTTGTGTATGTTTTTTTTTTTTTTTTTATTTTTTTTTTTTTTTTTTTGCCATCTGTATGTCTTCCATGGAGAAATGTCTGTTCATTTCCTTTCCTCATTTTAATTAGGTCATTTTACTATTGTGTTGTAGGAGTATTTCATATATTCTGACTACTACATTCTCATCAAATAGATTTCATTCTGTGGACTGCCTTTTCACTATCTTAATAGTGTCTTTTCATGCACAGAAGTTTTAAATTTTGATGAAGTCCAATTAGTCTACTTTTTTCTGTGGCTACTTATGCTTTTGGTGTCTTTTGTTGAAAAGACTATTCTTTCCTCCACTGAACTGTGTTGGCACCATCCCTCCATTGTCTTCCTTTTAAACAAATTTGCAAGGGCTTTCTCAGATCACTTCCAGGATTTTTCTTACTTTTTATTTTGGCATTTCTGAAATCTCATCTCTTGCACAAAACAATTACCATACCAAGTAAACAAGTTAAGAAATATCATCTTACTGTATCCCCTTATAGGGATTCCTTGATGGCTCAGCGGTAAAGAATCCGCCTGCAGTGCAGAAGATGCAGGTTCAATAGCTGGGTCGGGAAGATCTTTGGAGAAGGGAATGGCAACCCACTGTAGTATTCTTGCCTGGGAAGTTCCATGGACAGAAGAGCCTGGCGGGCTACAGTCCATGAACTCACAAAGAGTCAGATACAACTGAGCACACATGCACTCGTATCCCCTGTAACAATCAATTTTTTCTTCAGACGTGTGTCAGCTTGTCAGAGTTAAAGGCAAACTTCAGGAAAATAATGTAATCAGTGTAAATTCTAAAGTTTTATATACTTTATATATATATATAAAAATATATATGCACATGCACATGCCTCTTGCCGTGCTGACAACTTTCTGGTCAAACATTTCATGGATTTCCTCCAACTACACTACCAGTCAAATTTAAAGTTGACACCAAGCCAAATGCATTGTATCTATATTGTTTTTGAAATGTATGTTTCTCATCACCCTAAGACTGTCCAGACAACGATGTTTTATATTTCCTAAGCTTAAGAAAAAATTCTATTTAGACATAGTGGTTTATGTAGGCTTCCCAGATGGCACTGGGGGTAAAGAACCTGCCTGCCAATGCAGGAGATATGAGATATGGGTTCAATCCCTGGGTTGGGAAGATCCCCTGGTGTAGGAAATGGCAACCCACTCCAACATTCTTGCCCGGAAAATTGCGTGGACAGAGAAGCCTGGCAGGCTACAAGTCCATGGGGTCGCAAAGAGTCGGACACAACTAAAGCGACTTAGCATGCATGCATGCAGACAGAGTGGTTTATATAGACACAGTGGCAGAAAAATCTTCCTAAAATTCATGTTTCTTTCTAATTCAAATCTGTTTTCCATGCTTAATCTCCTTATCTCTTTCTAAAGGAAATGGAAAGAAAGGTTAAAAGGTCCTTCAAGTTGTATTTCTAACTAGTTTCTATTGATGAAGTGAGGTCATTCTTTTAAAGTAGATTCTGCTCATTTCTTTAGGCTAGAACGCTTTAGCATCTTATTTTAACTGGTAGTCAACTGTAAGGCTGGATGTGATTTTTGCTCTGCCTGTTATGCATAACCAAAATGAACTAGTCAAGGAAGCTTGAGTAGGGGTGGAGGGATACATTAGAGACAGATATGTGTTTTCTTGTGTATTTCAATAATTATACGATCTTTATTAAGAACCTACTGTGTCCGAGGAAATATGTTAAGTGTTGAGAAAACAAAGATAAATATGACATGTCCCTTTTTCAAAACCTCCCTCTTAAGCTAGTTGAGGAGTCAACATATAAATAATAATCCACAGAGGAGAACAAGTTTAGTGTCTTTGGACTTAGTGGGATGGGGTGGTGTCATGGAATTCACAAAGAAAAGGTGACATCTGAGAAAACACTTGAAAGATAAAATATGAATTTACCCGAAAGATAAGAATGAGGAGGAGAATTCCAGGTAAAGGGAACAGCATGTTCAAAGTCAGGGTGGCACAAACAAATGTAGTGTGGTTCTCAAATTACAAGTAGTTGAGTGTTGTGGTATAAAAAGTGGGAGGAGGATAAACAGGCTGCCAAATATTCTGCATTTTATGAACAAATTCCCATATGTTTGTATTAACCGGTAGAGTAGTTGTTGTTTAGTCACTAAGTCCTGTCTGACTCTTTGTAACCCAATGGACTGCAGCCCACCAAGCACCTTCCCTGGGATTTCCCAGCCAAGAATACTGGAGTGGGTTACCATTTCCTCTTCCAAAGGATCTTCCTGACCCAGGGATCAAACCCACATCTCCTGCATTGGCGGGTAGATTCTTTACCACTATGCCACCTGGGAAGCCCTAATTAGGTGGTTATTATAATACGAAAAATAAAGGCTATTGGGAATTATTTTACAAGACCCCACTTTAATGTTATGCCATGGATTTTTTTTTTTTGAGAAACACTTTTACAAATAAACATAAGTTATGGTATATGCCTCTGTGTTTTTTATGAAAAACTTGTATACATTCTTTAGTATTCCATAGCTTGAAAATTACTCCTAGAACTCTGAACCCGGGGAAAAAAGTTATTTTCTTGAACTGTATGATTCCTCAAATTAGATGAGTCATTTATCAAGTTAAAAAAGAAATCAAAGTCATATAGACTGTTACCTCTCTAAAGCCTGTGCCTTATCCTAGAATGGAAAGCAGGTGTGTGTGAAGTGGTTCTTGTCAGCTCACGGCTGAGAGGCTCTGGTCCAGATCTTGAACCTTCCTTAGGGAGAACCAATTTGAGCACCATTGTTCCAAATGATGAAAATGAAGTCATCATCATGTTTCTCTTTTTCCCGTATGAAGCAGCAATCTCAGATCTAAGGTTTGTTTTGTCTTACACATGTTCCTGTCTGGGATTTCTGAATATAGTTTTTCTCCTCTTTCCCTTTTTCTGTAATTATTTCAAGTTAGCACATTAAGGCTGAAAGAGTAGAAACAACCTCAAATTCATTAAGTTGACTGTATATATTCACTGATCAGTCAATTGTTTCCTCTCTCAATTTGATGAAAATAAGTTCAACTTATTTTCAACTGTTACTAGTTCACAGTAACAGTTCCCCCAGTAGTTGGAGGCTTTCCCAGCTTCCACTGCAGCTTTCCATAAAGCGCTCAGAAGTGGCACTAGTGGTAAAGAATCCGCCCGCCGATGCAGGAGACGATGCACATTTGATCCCTGGGTCAGGAAGATCCCTGGAATAGGAAAATGGCAATCCGCTCCAGTATTGCCTGGAAATTGCATGGACAGAGGAGCCTGGCAGGCTGCAGTCCACGGGGCTACAAAGAATCAGGCAAGACTGAACAACTGAACATATATACACAGAGGCAACTATGAAGGGATACAGGGCAAACAGACCACTATACATCTCCAATAGCCTCAGCTGGGCTCTGGGATTTAAAATGAACATAAAATAATATGAAAGATTATATGGTTAAAATACCAAATTGCTTGTGACTTCTGAGTCTGTGGCAGAAAAATGAATTGGTGCGTTTTTTAAAAAATGCATTCTGAGAAAAACATTTGCCCACACCAGTTTCTATACCCCAAACCAACAGATGACACACATACCCTGAAGCTAATAAAACTGATGACTGATATATCTATTTAAGACTATGGATTGTGACTCTCAGACAGCTGGAAAATGATTTACTGGAACAGTTTCTAAATACAGTAGCTGCCTTTTCCGTACCAACATTACAACAATTGGCAACAACTGTGTCCACAGAAGCTTGAGCTCAGGAAACTGGCAATGTCATGTCCCAAAGCTAAGTTTGGAAAGGGCGCTATTTCATGTTAGATCAGATAAATGGCAACCTGAAAATTCACTGGTGTGACAACTGACTCTGGAACTTTCCAGTTCTCTTTAGATCGATCCACACATCTGCAATAGGTACTTATTTGAAGGAGGGAGAAAAGAGCTTAAAAAATAAATCTCTTCAGCCTTATGTTCAATTCAACATTTTGCTGTTGTTGTTCAGAACCTAACATTTGCTAAATGCTGTATTAAGAGGTTCAAGATTTACAAGATGAGCAGGACACTTAGGTAATATGTTGACCTTTCATAGGAAATGTAAGAGAAAAAAGCAAGAACATCAGAAAGTAAAAGTCACTCAGTCATGTCCAACTCTCTGCAACCCCATGGAAAGTAGCCACCGGCTCCTCTGTCCATGGAATTCTCCAGGCAAGAATAATGGAGTGCATAGCCATCCCAGCCTAGGGATTAAACCCCATGTTGTCAGATTCTTTACCATCTGAGCCACCAGGGAAGCCAGAATTTAGGCATTTATTTTGGCATCGTTCCTCATTCTATAAGACCCAACTACTGCAAGGATCACAACCATGACCTTCTCTCACCTTCAATTCTCTTCTACTTAAAGTTACTGTTTTTAAGCATCAGCTGGAGCACTGGTATTAAACTCTGACCTACTGCAGGAGCTGGTACAATAAGCCTACACATTTAGTAAGACTTATAGGTGGATCTGCATAGTAGCTAGTTCAGGAGGTGAGCTTGTGCTTCCTTATTCCCTGGCTTTCTGCTTGTGGGATATGGAAAACGCTAGAGTGCTGTTAACTAATTAAAACTCAAAAATTAAAGTTTGAGAACCTTTGGTACCCCAAATTGGATTTACTGTGATACCTGATTCATCACAATTTCATCATTAGTCCACACAGTATTAGTGGTTCCTTTGTTAGATTTCTGATGTCATGCAGCCAGGGGACCATGCCTGTGGGTCAGCATTCTGCCTTCTACATATGTAGGTTTAGGGTAACCAATTGTCCCTATCTACCCAGGACTGTCCGATTAGCAGGTAAAGGTCTTTGGCAAACCAGGAGAGCTGGTTACTCTAAATCGTAACCTAATGACCTCAAATAGTTCATTTTTCTTTCTTTAAAATTAGAGCCTGCAGCTAACATGTAATCACTAGTATTACAGAGTTCTCAACATGTGCCCCATTTTATTCTAACCATTTAAGGAAGCTACTATTATTAACCCCACTTTATTAATGAAGACACTGGGCACTGAGAATTTCAGTAACCAGACCAGATTTTACAATGAAGATAGATTCCAGCATCCATAATCTTAAGGACTTTGTACAAGGGTCAAGAAATAAATAGCACATCGGTGTATTCCTCAATGTGCCTACTTTTCTCACTGGCAAAACCATATATGTTGTAGCCTGTATTGTTAGAATGAACTAGGACAGAGTATTCAGCATAAGTACCATTCTCAAGAACATGGCTGCTGTCATTAAGAACATTCTCAAACTGTCATTGCGTGTATAATATAGCCCATTTTTAAGTTACAGTAAATAGCATTTTTGTCAGCAACCTCATAGGGCAAGGAAGTGGAAGGTTATTATGCAGACAATATTCTGAGTTTTAAGATTAATCTTTGCTTGCTTTAAGATCTGGGGCTCTAGAAGGAAGCATTTTGTTCCAATTTCACAGCCCTCATCTTGTTCATCATTGCTCTGATAAAAGACTTGTCTTTCATCATTAAGTGTCTTTATGCACATGCTGAGACATTGTCATCCTGCACTTCTTCATGGAATGATTTGTTCAGTGCCCATGGCCTGAGAAGACTGTAAGCTGCCTCAGGGCAAGGATCCTACTTGTTTGCTCAGTATTTTATTATCAGTGTCTGGCACAGGGTCTGGTTTACAATGGGCGACCTCCCCTGCTCAGTCAGTCAGTCATGTCTGACTTTTTGTGACCCTATGGACTGTAGCCCAACAGGCCCCCCATCTCTGAAATTTTCCAGGCGAGAATACTGGAGCAGGTTGGCATTTCCT
>NW_011495039.1:5623043-5684902 GCF_000754665.1 Bison bison bison | reverse complement strand
CCCACATCTTCTATACTGACAGGCAGTGTCTTTACCCCTGAGCCACCTGGGAAGCCCTTAGAATGGGCACCAAATACATATTTGTTAAATAAAAGGATGAGGAACTTAGTAAGTGAATAAACATCTAGAAGCTTTATAGACACTGAGCCAAAAGTAAAAAAATATGGATGCTGGGAAGTAAGAAAAAAATGAATTAGAAAATTTAAACTTTATTTTTTTTTTTTATGTTAAAAAGCATTTTTATTTATGATATATACAATAATGTGATGATATAACTTTTAACAATTTTTTTAATACAATAATACATATTTTTCTATGTTGGTGATAGATGCAAGTCTTAATTTTTCTCTTTTTCTATATGATAAAGTCTAAACTTTAGAGATAGAAATGAACTCAATAAAATGGTGTTGTAATATAAAATTAATGTTATCTCATTATCGCAGTTACATTTATTGGGTGCTTACTATGTGCTAAGCACTGTACCAAGTAATTTTTTTTTAATTTAATCTCATAACAAATATATGAAGCAAGTATTATTACTGGCCACAATTTTACATATGAGGAAATGAGCCTTTGAGAGGTTAAGCAACTCTGTTAAGCTCTAGCTGCCAACAGGTAGTGGAACTGAGATGGTAATATTAATACCATATGCTTCCACAGAACTCAGCACTTCCTTATCAGGATACTCCTCACACTTCCCTGAAACTGCTTGTTTAGTGTTTGTTTCCCCTCTCTACAAAGGCAGAGCCTCTGTCTGTCATATCTAACATTTTATTCTCAGAACCAAAATTCCCAGTGCTCAGTCATGGTAGCTCAGTGTGTGTGTACGTGTGCTCAGTCTCTCAGTCATGTCCAGTTGTTTGTGACCTAATAAGACTGTAGCCCTAGACCGCATACTAAAAAGCACACTAAACTTAGACAGTATATTGAAAAGCAGAGACATTACTTTGCCGACAAAGGTCCGTCTAGTCAAAGCTATGGTTTTTCCAGTAGTTCATGTATGGATGTGAGAGTTGGACTATAAAGAAAGCTGAGCACCAAAGAATTGATGCTTTTGAACTGTGGTGTTGGAGAAGACTCTTGAGAGTCCCTTGGACTGCACGGAGATCAAACCAGTCAATTCAAAAGGAGATCAGTCCTGAATATTCATTGGAAGGACAGATGCTGAAGCTGAAGCTCCAATACTTTGGCCACCTGCTGCGAAGAGCTGACTCATTGGAAAAGACCCTGATACTTGGAAAGATTGAAGGCAGAAAGAGAAAGGGATGACAGAGGATGAGATGGTTGGATGGCATCACCGACTCAATGGACATGAGTTTGAGCAAGCTCTGGGAGTTGGTGATGGACAGGGGAGCCTGGCGTGCTGCTGTCCATGGGGTTGCGGAGTCAGTCACGAATGAGTGACTAAACTGAACTGAAGACTAGCCCACCAGGCTTTTCTGTCCATGAGATTCTCTAGGCAAGAATGTAGGAGTGGGTTCCTATTTCCTACTCCAGGGGAATCTACCTGACCCAAGGATCAAACCCATGTCTTCTGCATTGGCAGGCTGATTCTTTACCACTGAGCCACCTCTGAAGCCCTAGTAGCTCAACAGTTTTTGTCAAATGAATGAATCCATAAGTTGAAGAATCAATGAACCCATGAGACAATAGGATTTACAAATTATAGAGAAAAATAACTGATCACTAACATTCTTCAAGGATGACAGTATAGATTCCTATTCTCCGACATGATTATCCACACTTGGTTTTTAAAAGAGATCACAGCTATAACGACCACAGAGTGACACATGTTTGGCACAAAAAATAGACTTTCTAAGCAGAGGAGTCAAATGCTGTATTGTTGGAAGCTGAGCTGCAAGAAAGGGCAGTAACTTTTTGGCAAAATGTAAACATGAAAACTAGAGATCTCAGAATAGTTCTTACAAGTAAGGATGACCTTGGCATAAGGACATTATTAAATAAACTCTCATTGTGGGAGGATATGTTTTTATACCTTCTTAATTCCTCATGGAGTTACTCCCGACTCAAATAAGAACAAATGAAAGACAGATGGATTTTTGTTGGATTGATCCTACCCTTTTGTAACAGAGAGGGCAGATGGGCACATGGTGACTGATTTAGAGTGAATCCAGGTTAAAGGCAGGTGAGGACTAGCAGTTCTACTAAGTGAACTGCTTGATATACTCTTGCTAAGTCACTTCAGTCGAGTCTGACTCTGTGCGACCCTATGGACTGTAGCCCCTGGGCTCCTCTGTCCATGGGATTCTCCAGACAAGAGTACTGGAGTGGACTGCCATGCCCTCCTCCAGCTTAATATACTCAGGACCACCTAATCAACCTAATCCTGTGAAAACTGCACAGAATTTTTCTTGTACAGACCACTCAAACGTAAATTTTTCTGGAAGAAGATTCAATGGGGGATGATGGTAGATGAATAGATGGATGGATTCAGGTAATGACAGTGGCCATAGAAATGAAGACATTCACTATGAAAATAGAATAAATAATTAAAAAGCTGTAATTCTTCAAGTATATTTGTAAAGTAGGAGCAAAAATTTATGTTTGAAAAGAAAAAAATTAGAAATTTGTAGTTTTAAAAATTCTTTTTAATGGTGTATCGGAAAGGGGCACAATTTAATCAATGTGCTGATGAGTTTAGTTTTAAGATATGTCAAGCTGAGATACAGCACATGATCTAGAGAAGAACAGTTGGAATTACAAGATTAGAAAGCTCATTTGACATTTGGATTAAAGACCAAGATTTGGGGATCAACCACATGGATGTGATCACTGAGGCCATCAACGTAGGTAAATCTGTCCAGAGATAAGAGTGAGAAAACCAGCAAGCCTTAGGAATACCCACAGAAAACAGAAAGATGGTGTAATTAGAGGAGTGGTCATGAAGTTTCTTGTTTAGGAATCTAGAATTCAAGTGTTGAAAGAGCGGGGGTGGGGCAATATTCAAACTTGTTTACTGTAACAACGGATTCAAGAAGGAGAAGATGAAGAGAAGACATTTGAATTTGTTGAGAAGGAAAGTCCCTGATACAGAGAATATTGGTTTATGGAAAGCAGCCAAAAGCAAATTAAGGGGTGAGAGGTAAAGTGAAGGGAGGTGATAAGTGTACACTTTTCAAGGAAGGACTTAGGGTATAAAAGGAAGGAAAGAAGCATAATGGTGGGAAATGTTAGGGGCACAAGGTTAACAAAATAAAAGGGCACTGATATAATACAGAAGAATCTCCCTGAATTTGAAGCTATTCCCTCATAGTAAATTAGTAGCCCTGCGAGACTCATTAAACTCTGGGAGGGCACAAGGGTATTGTTCCACGCATTGTAGCTGCAGCCTGACAAAGCATAGAGGCTATTATTCATGGCTTTAGGAAAAGCACTTCCTGTCATGTTGGAGAGACTCCCTAGGAAATAAAGATACCATTATAAGAAACAGAAGCAGCAGTGTCTGCTTTTCCAGGAGGAAGATATATTTGAAGGTAACTGTCAAATCCTTTAGCATAAAGCTCATCTGCCATGATCAGATTTTAAACCTCTGGTTTAAAATTAACCTTACATCTGTCCTGTATCATCTTTACATCCCCATTTCTTTCAGTAAAATAAGAAATTTGGAGTTGATGAACTGTAAAAAACTTTAAGCTTTCAAAAATCTATGTTATCTGATTCTTTAGTTTCTCAGGTATTACCTGTAAGGAAAGGAAGGGTCTTCATCATTCAAAATGCAAAGAATCAACAGAGGAAGTTTTTATCTTCTTTTTCACTTCCTCTTTCTCTCCATTTTCCTTCAATTTACCCTCTTTGGTTTAAAAAATGTGTCTTGAAGACTTTATGTATTATGGGTCCCCCATGAATGCTAAAAGGTGTCAGAGTGTCTACAAAGCTGACTTTTTACATATATTTTTACAAAAATTTTACATATTTTTACATAATTTTTACATATTTTTACTTACCATGTAGCTCTTAGTATTTTTGTTAACAGCATTACCACCTGTACTATCAGAAAAGCAGTGATAATAAAACTTATCATCACCATGTCAATTTCTTTGACCTACTTAAATTTTGAAGACAGAATATACATTATTGAAATAGAGTTCTCATCTGTAGACCTTTGATTTTTGAATTTTCTTGGAAAAGTGTAAGAATTCTGCTCTCCTCCATAATTCTATGTTGTACAAACTTGTAATGATGCACCTTGTAAATGCTGGAGCTACAATATCAAATGTTTCCATTCAATTTGTCACACATTTATTGAAAACCCATTATTGTCAGATTTAGAAGATAGCAAAATGTTACCTACAGGAGCTAAGTATCTAATAGGAGAGGAGAATGGCCACATTTATAATCAGTTTCTTCCAGATCCTAATTCACACTGTAACATGTACTTTCACCACCATTCCCACTTGACTCTGACAGCTGCCTACAGAGTAAGTATGCATGTTAGTTTCCTACTTCACAGATGATGAAAAAAAAAAAAAAGACAGGGAAAGTGACTTGCTCCAAGTTCGAGTTAGTAAAAGATGGACTAAAACCTAAATCTCCTCACTGAAAAAACATCAAGCTCCTTCTCCTCTGTATGGAAGCAGCAGGATCCAAGGAATGTTTGGACACTTTTAACTAGAATAGATACTTTGGGGTGAAACTGGAGAAGAGGGGTATTATTGGAAGAGATAACGTTAGAAAGCCAGACAAGGACAATTTATTAGAGAAATTTAAATCTCAGTCATAGCAGGTTAGATGATACTAGGTATAGATTAGGAGCTAACCAAAGATTTTGAGCAGGGGGAAGACAAGGTTAGATCTAATTTTTAGGAAAGGAACCTAATGTCCATATGTAGGCTGGTGAGATGAGCACAACAGTGGAAGCAGAGTCTAGCTCTTACTACTTGGTCCAAGAAGCAGACAAGGAAAGTCACTGCCAACACAGAGGCAGTGGAGTTGGAAAGGAATGGAATGGACATGGGCTTTCTAATGGGAGGTCTGGATATATAGGAATGTCACCAGGCCTAGATTCAGGCCATATGTCATAGTATCCACTATCCCATCTCTGAATAAAAGTATTCAGTCTTACAAACAATTTACTGTGAGAGGTAGGAGACTTAAAGATCACTTCCTTTAACCAGAATCTACTTGATGATTTCAAGTAATTAACTTGTTCAACAAGCTTTAGTAAGTCTGCATTCCTTTTCTTTTTTTAAATTTTCTTCCTTACACTCTTCCTAAACTCTCTATATAGTGGGTCATGGTGTGAATCAGCTTGTTGGTTGAATTTCTTTCATTTCACTTTCATGACAGTTTTCTGGTTCCTTCAAAGCAGAAATCCTATTTTAGTGAAATCACATCCATATCATGTCCTCTATCTGTATCAGTACGTGCCAAGTCACTTCAGTCATGTCCAACTCTCTGCCACCCATGGACCGTAGCCCACCAGGCTCTTCTGTCCATGGGATTCTCCAGGCAAGAATACTAGAGTGGGTTGCCATGCCCTCCTCCAGGGGATCTTCCCTACCCAGGGATCGAACCTACAACTCTTATGCCTTCTGCATTGGCAGGAGGGTTCTTTACCACTAGAGCCACCTGGAAAGCCCCTATTCATACCAGTATAACTTTCCAAATACAATTCAGTTCCATTCCAGGGTTTGTAATAAGAATGTATGTGATACTAGACATAATCTCGCGCTATAACCAATACCTATATCTTTATTCAATTGTGGAAAAAATAAATTTTGATTTTCCTTATGTACCTGAATTAGAATTGCTTAAACCTCTACTGGTCAGTGCAGGACATTAGCCCCTCAACCCTGATACTACACTCCCAAGTACCACTCTGATGCCTAAGGATGCTTTTATATGCACTAATCAACAGATCTCTTATCTTTCATCCTGGCTTCTCCCACAGCGTCTGCTCTCAGCTAGTGACCATCACAGTTACTGTCTGAGGCCTTGGACAATATTCTCCTTTTAGCTTTCTGTCAAGGTGGCTAGATCAGGCCCTTTTCTCATTCACTAAACCTGAGACTAGGCTATAGTGTTGAACAA
Organism: Bison bison bison; assembly: GCF_000754665.1. Taxonomy (NCBI): domain Eukaryota; kingdom Metazoa; phylum Chordata; class Mammalia; order Artiodactyla; family Bovidae; genus Bison; species Bison bison. The sequence goes on along the minus strand of NW_011495039.1, from coordinate 5,678,851 downwards.
GAAGGATCAGAGATGATGGGAGATTTCAGTTCAGTTCAGTTGCTCAGTCGTGTCTAACTCTTTGCGACCCCATGGACTGCAGCATGCAGGCCTCCCTGTCCATCACCAATTCCTGGACTTTACTCAAACTAATGCCCATCGAGTCAGTGATGCCATCCAACCATCCCATCCTCTGTCGTCCTCTTCTCCTCCCGCCTTCAATCTTTCCCAGCATCAGGGTCTTTTCCAATGAGTCAGTTCTTCACATCAGGTGGCCAAAGGATTGGAGTTTCAGCTTTAGCATCAGTCCTTCAAATGAATATTCAAGACTGATTTCCTTTAGGGTGGACTGGTTGGATCTTCTTGCAGTCCAAGGGACTCTCAAGAGTCTTCTCCAACACCACAGTTCAAAAGCATCAATTCTTCCGTGCTCAGCTTTCTTTATAGTCCAACTCTCATGTCCATACATGACTACTGGAAAAAGCATATCCTTGACTAGATGGACCTTTGTTGACAAAGTTATGTCTCTGCTTTTTAATATGCTGTCTCGTTTGGTCATAACTTTCCTTCCAAGGAGTAAGTGTCTTTTAATTTCATGACTGCAGTCACCATCTACAGTGATTTCAATGTATAATTTATAGTTGCTGCTTCTCCCCATGGCCACACTCAGGATCCATCAGGCCCAGACTCTCCAACAGATGTAGCCCCCCCTGGCTTCTAGAAAAACCTCAGATGAGTTTCATGAGCAATGAAGCAAATCCAGACTGATTAAGAGTTGAGACTAGAGATGGGGTGTGGATCTCTCTTTCAAGAACTCTGGCTTTCAGCGTGTGTATGACTTGTACAGCATCAAAGGGTCAAATATGTTTCTGTTGTGTGTCAAAGCATGCCTCACCCTGACAGTTTTCTCAGTAACTTCAGAAAACACTATCAGTGTAAGCCCAGACCGAGACGAACAACTGAGCAAACGTCTTTCAAACTGAAAGGGAATTGAGGGGGAGTTTTCTGCTTTCTCAGCTTCAGAGAATGTGACTCAAGAATTGTGTCACTATCATAAACTTCTTTAATTTAGTTTTGTTTGGGGGGAGGGGGGTACTGGAGCACTAGTTTTCTATGGGAGTTGTGTGAAATTCCCACAGCCTTAATGGCTTAAACAATACAAACGGGTTTTCTTATAGTCTAATAGGTTAAAAGTCCAGCATGGGTTTTTCATTGGGTAAAAAATCAAGGTATTAACGGGGCTGAAATCCTTTCTGGAAGCTCTAGAGGAGGATTTATTCCTTTGGCTTTTCCAGCTTCAAGGGGTGCTCACATTCTTGGACTCATGGGTCCCTTCTTCCATCGTTAAAGGCAGCAATGGCTGGGCAAACCCTAAGTGGCCCCTTTATAGCCTTTCTCCCACATCATCTCTCTTTCTGAACATGGGCAGGAAAGGTTCTCTGCTAAGGAGCGTAATTAGATAGAGCCCACTCAAATAATCCAAAATAATCTTCCTATCTTAAAGTCAGCTGACAAGCAACCGTAATTCCATCTGCAACCTTAACTCCCTTCTGTCTGTAACACAATATAGTCACAGACTCCAGGAATTTGGACAGGGACATCTTCAGGAGGTTGTGGTTGCTTAAAGACAGGGGGCTAAGAAATCAGGAAGACATAGGCATCAGAGTGAAAACTGGACCAAAACAAAACAGGCAACAGGTTCTTGAGACCACTGAGAAATTGATTAAATGTTAAAGAAAAGAGGGGGAAAAAAGTATTTCCCAGGTGAGAGAATATTTATTTACCTTACAGTATTTTATTTAAGTATAATTCAGGAAGAAATAATGTGCCTTAATTGTCCCCAGTTTCTGGTGTTCTTGTTGTGTGTGTGTGTGTGTTTTGTGGGGCAGTCCAGATTAGCCTATTCCTGTCTCAATACCCTGTCTGCTAAAGAGACGCTCTGGTGGGAGAATAAACATCGTGCTTAGCAACTTGTGGGTCAAGTTTATTGGCACCACTTACTCTTGGATGGAAGAGATCCCTCCCTAAAATAACATGATCTAGGGTGAAATACTTCCTAAAGTCACCTCAACCACGTAGGCTGAAAATCTTTCTATTCCCTACTCTACTTGCTTCATGGGTATGAAGTGTCCAGCTGTGGGAATCTGCACGTGGTAGATGAATGCCATTGGCACAAAGTGTCAGGTAGCTCCAAAACCTGAGGGAGTTATGTCTAAGTAACTGGGGAGTGATGCCACCCATTTAGTGGAATACTGGAGTTGTGAGGCATGGACGGTACCTCAGGTATGGACCTCAGCCTGGTGGCTAGGGCTGGGTCCTTCACCCTGCCCATCATCCTAGGTGCTGACCTGAACACTCCTTGACCTGAATCAAGAAGATTCTTCCACATCATGCTTGGCAGGCCTACACTAAAATGTCTCAGTAGGGGGATGCTGTATGGGCCTAGATGAATCAGAACTGAAGCAAGTTCTGGTGCTGGAGAAAGATCCAGAAGATCCCTGGCACATTCCCGTTAGTGGCTTGACTGTTAGGAGGTCTACTGTTTCTCCAGGAAAAGGAACAGGGAAAATAAAGCAGGGACGTGTGTGCTCAGTCACATCTGACTCTTTGTGACCCCATGGACTCAGCCCACCGGACTCCTCTGTCCATGACATTTTCCAAGAATACCGACTGGAGTGGATTGCCATTTCCTCCTCCAGGGGATCTTTCCGGCCAGTGTCTCCTATGACTCCTGCACTGGCGGGCAGATTCCTTACCACTGCAGCACCCGGGAAGTCAAAGCCAGGGACACCAACCAGTACAGACATATTTAGAAGTTAAAACTGATACGGGCATGTCAGCTGAAAAGCAGCCATCATCTTGGTCCAGCCAAAGTACTAGGCAATTTCTCAAGTCTCAAAAATCCAAAATATATTATCATAATCCTCCTCTAGGCAAATAGGAACTTCCCATCATATCTACTCTTCTAAAGCATGCTACCCTTGGTGATTCTAAAAGATCTACATGTTCTTATCCTATAAAGAAATAGCCCTTTTCTCGCTGAAGAGAAAAAAATCATGCAGGCTTTGTCTTTAGTATACATCCTTCTATGTCATGCTCATCAAAATATTTTATGAAAGTTATATTAGATTCTTAATGTATTTATCACTTGATTCCAAAATGAAAATTTTCTAAACATGGGGGCCCACAGAAGTAGCCCTGGGTAAAATTAACATTTTACTTTCCAAACTTCCATTTTAATCACTATGCCCATTACTAGCAGATTTATTCATGCAAAACTGACTGATATTTCCAAAAATACTCCCTCGGAGTTGAGGAATATCTAACATTGAATTACCCTGATTCTCTTATAAAACCAAAAAATCTGATAAAAGTAATATTGATGTGATCGTTCACGGCTATTCCTACTATCTGCTTACTGATAAAATAGGATAACATAGTAAAAAATCAGCAACGAATTCCTAGAAGCTTTAAGAAATACTTGGGGGAAAGACTGAAGGAAAAAAAGAAATAAAAATATCAGTGGTGCAAATGCTATGGTTTTCCTGTAAGTCCCTTGAAGTCAATATTTATTTAACAGATTTTTACTGAAGCTACTGAGGCAGGCATCACAGTACATGCTGGAAATATAAATAGGACAGGCCGAGAAGATTTTAAAGATACGAGGTTTACTGAGGAGCAGTTTTTGATAAAAAATGATAATAAAAAATGGTGGGAATGGAAAAGGTTTAGCAGAGGAAATGACTAGTCAAGATTCTGTGGGTTCAAGAATACAGTATTTGTATTTGTACAAAACCGTTTTACACCTACCTCCTCTTTCTAATGATACCAAATCTTATGCCAGGACTGGTATATCAGTCATTAAGATTGAAACGTCTAGACGAGACTGATATTCTCAAGGTTCTTAGCAGAATGACTCACTTGGGTATGAAACCACATATACACAAAATAATCACACTTTGCAGTCCAAGGTGGTAGTCTGGCATTTCTCGACATTTACTGTCTTAGAAGTGAGTAACCACAGAATGGCAAGTTGCTATACATGGTAATCTGATAGGACACTTAAGGAAGATGCCCAGAAATTAAAATGAGTTTATGTCTACACTTTCTAGTTCAAACATCCTTTCCCACTGATATGACTGTACTTACAGTCAAAACAGGGTCTACCACTTTTTAAATGATTAAATCACACAGTTGAATTTTTGGTTCACTTACTCTGAAGCTTGCAGTGGATAACCTCAAATTTAAATTTTTTCCTTTGCCAAAAATGTATCTATAATTTAATTCAAGAGCTTAAAAACAACTAGAGTAGAACCACCAACTCTACCAAAAGGAGTTCAGAAAAAATGAACCATCCATTACTATAAGCATTCAGGATGCTGTCTCACACTAAAAAATTAAACAGGTAAATGTAATCAAACACCACCAGAAAAATAAAAGCCATCTTAAGTTTATAGATAACATCAAACAGTGTTCCATGAAGAAGGACAGTATAGGTTGTAAATGGCAGAACTTGCATCCTGAAAGGCAAATATTTGGTATTAAAATCACCACTGTAAACTGAAATGCCATAAAGAAAATAAACACAATGGAACACAAAAGAGGCATCTAAATGCAAATACGTTTGGTTCAAAACTTTTACAAACTCAGATAGAAAAGTTAAAAACTTTTACAAACTTTAAGATGCAGAAATTAATATGAACAACTTAATAAATAAAAGTAAACACTGTGTTTTTAGAACGTCAGAAGGCTAGAAAATGTAACATGAGTTACCTACAAAAACACAAATGTGGGAAAAAGTCATCAAAAGGGCATTTTAGTGCAGTGAAAATACATTGTGATATGATAATAATAACAGACGTCATTATACATTTGCTCAAAGTCACAGAATGCACAGCACCAACAGTGAATCCTAGTGTAAACTCGGGACTCGGGGTGACTATGATGCGTCAGTATAATCCTAACTCACCATTCTGGAAAATGACGCTGACGGCAGGGAAGGCTCTGCATGTATAGGGGCTGGGGGAACACAGGAAATCCCTGTACCTCTCTCTCAATTATTTGTAAATCCAAAATTGCTCTAAAAAATTTAGTACTAAAAAAAAAAAAAAAAAAAAGAAATGGCATTCAAAATTTAGAAGTCAAATAAAATTAATTTTTCTCTTAAAAGAATTTCATAGAGCATGGAAATATAATCTAGATATCTTCCTGTTAGACAAAGAATAGCATTATATGAAATGAGGTATAAGGGATACAGTATTTTGAGAAATGTCATGTGGTTATGTTTTTGCCCTTTCTTGAGAAGAGCTGTTTCCCAATACCATCTTGGGAATTTAAGAGAGATCAGGAGAGTTGTAGCAGAAAGAAAAAAGAGAAGAAGAAAAAAGAAATTGCCCGAAGGCAATATGCAGACAGACAATAATCTTGAAAGCCAGACTTTGAGAAAAAAAGAATTTCTAGTCAAAAAGAAAGAGGAAGAGGGAAAATTTTACCCATTGGGTCCCAAGGCTTGATAGGAAGAGAAAGGGAGGGGCAGGTAGAAGTCCGAGAGACATTTATAGCTAGATCTCCCCTTTCCAGGCTGAAGTTCTAAAGGGGAGAGGCGTGTGACATGGGACGCAGTGCCCTCAAAGGCTCCTGTGTCAGCCTGCACCCCAAATAGCAGAGAAACTTGGTGGCAGAGAGTGACAAGGCAGAGAGAAGATCTGAGCTTGGTTTCCTTCTACACCTGCTTCCTGTGTGTCCCAGATCAGACCCATACAAGCCTGTGTGCCCTAAGGGGGCCATGTGGAAGTTGAGAGTTCGGCTAGGGGCTCTTTCAGGGAGCTCAGAAGTTGAGGCTCAGCAGCTGTGTAGTCAAGTACCTGTGAGGTCAGCAGAAAGATGACTGTGCTCGACCGAGTCTAGGGTATCTAGACTCTAAATTCCACAGCAATTACCTGAATGCTGCTCAGATGAGATGCTCAAGGAGCCCTTCCCTGGCCACTTGGCTCAGCCTGCTGACCAATCAGGTGCTTCACAACAGATGCCAAAGAGGTTCCAGAGGCTACTCCTGTCTCCACAATGTCAAATAAACCACACTCCCCAAAACCATTATAAAAACCAGTTTGGAAAGGGGCAAGGAAGACAGCCTCTAAGATACTGCTTATTTTACTTGAGATTAATATTATAGTGGATTTAGTTTTTGAATGTACCAAATTTTACATTTTTCTTCCTGCCTTGTAGGTACATATCATGGAAATGATCTCATTGTTACAGAGAAAGGAAGAAGCTCCACTTTCCTTTCAATTATCAGTGAGAATGTGAGCAAACTTGCTACTCCCATTACATGCATCTCTTCATTATTGACTTCTTCAGAGTTCTAGAATCTTTTCCTGGAGGCCCAGATTACCTGTGCCCACTTTCCAAGTAAGAATCTCTTTCCTGGGCTCTTAGGATACTTCCCTCCTTTTTCTTTTCTTTTCTATGCAGGATCTGCAGATTTCTAAACTTAGCCACTTCTCAAGGCTCAGTTTTTGGCATCACACGTGGATTCATTCTGTTTGACGTTTTGTTTCATGGGAAACAATTTTATATGCTACGTGGAAGAAACTACTGGATTGAGCAAAAAGTTCATTTGAATTTTTCCATAATGTTATTTTTGGCCAACTCAATGGTTCATAAATAAATATAAATTTTGTTATGACCAATTTATTCTACTTTCTATAATTCTGCCTTGGATACCTGTTCTGCCACTTTCCTTAAATGAGTTCAGGCATGTATGGTTTAACTATATTAACCATATATTGACACCACTCAAGAAGAGGGACTCTAATCAACAGGATATTGCTCAATGATTTATTTACTGTAGGTACATACTAGAAAACTGGACTGCTTTGGTTATGATAAGTACATTAAAGAGACATACAAGAGAAGTAAGAAAATATTTTTGCTTTAAAGTAAGAAACAAATTGCCAAAGTAAACCAGTAAGAAATGCATGCTTCTCAAAGAAAGATAATGGACAAATAAAGAAAGACCTGTCCAACCATTCAATTTTTATATGACCTCATGAAGTTGGCAGGTTCAATTTTAAGCTTCTGTGTTCACTTTCTTTATTCCAAATGGATGGAGCATTTGAGAAAAAGTAACTAAGAAACAACGGTTTGCAAAGTCCAGTGAGCAAGAAAAATCAATTTTAACGAATTCAAATCAGTAAATTTCAACATAACCAGGATTGACAGAGCATGTACTACTTGACAGATAAATATATAGAGGAACAAAGCATGATCTTGTCCTCAAGAACTTTCCATACAGCAGGGGGAACAGAGAATTACAACTAGACAGAACCTCAGTACTCTGACAGAGGTGCAAAAACAGGGGAAACTTTCTTTTATTTTCAGGTAATGGGAATGGCTTCTATAAGAAAATGACCAATGAGTTTGGCTCTGAGGATGGGCAGACCATGGGCAATATTCTGAGCAGAGAGAACCATTTGTACAATGGCATTTCCACAAAGCTTATTTCCTGCTCCTTTGCTTTTATGAATAGTAATTAACTATAGTAGTAAATTAACCCTTAAAACCATAATACAAATGTTTCAAAATTGTTTATCAACATATGTGATATTTATAGCAAAAATATAATTTCTAATTCAAAGTTAAAGAAAATTTCTATCATTACAGCATTTTATTTCATTGAAGTAAAACTCATGTGTAATTAATCATTTTAAAGTATACCATTTAGTGGTACTAGTGCGTTCACAATGTTGTACAATCATCACCTCTCTTGTTTCAAAACTATTAAAGCATTTTAAAAGAATGACTTTAATCATTTGAATGCTCATATATGTATATGATTTAAACTCATTATCATTCTGTCTCACCCAACACTAACCAGTTCATACTGGAGCTTGAGAGCTGTGTATTTCCTGAAGAGTGAAAGTGAAACTTGCTCAGTTGTGTCTAACTCTTTGTGACCCCATGGACTGTATGGTCCCTGGAATTCTCCAGACCACAATACTGCAGTGGGTAGCCATTCCCTTCTCGAGGGGATCTTCCCAACCCAGGGATCAAACTTAGGTCTCCTGCATTTTGGGTGGATTCTTTACTAGCTGAGCCACCAGGGAAGCCCTAGAAACTTTCAAATTAGTCTATACTTTTAGGATTCCACACCTTCAAATCATTTTACTCAGTTCAACAATTTTCAGTTTTTAATGTTTTTAGATAATATGTCCATACAGCTTAGGGCATAAGATGCACATTAAAAGTTCTTATCTGTGGCATACACATATAATGGAATATTACTCAGCTTTAAAAAGGAGGAAATTTTGATATATGACCACAAGATGGATGAACCTGGAGGATGAGATTACAAATTTAAAAAGTCAGTCACAAAAGGACAAATACTGTCATATTTCACTTACAGGAGATAACTAGAGTAGTCAAATTCACAGAGACAGAACAACGACTGATGGTGTCAGGGGCTGGGAGGAAGGGGAAAACAAAGTTATTGTTTAATAGGTACAGGGTTTCAGTTTGAAGAAGATGAAAAATTTTCTGGAGATGCATGATGGTGACAGTCACACAATAATATGAATATATTTAGTGGCACTGAACTGTACACTTAAAAATGATCAAAATGGCAAATTTTATATTATGTATATTTTATATGTATAATAAGTATATTTTAAATTTAAAAATTAAAAAAATTATCCAGATAAACAACATTGTCCCACTAAGATGCACTGAATAAACATTCTCATTACTATGAGAAAACACAGTAAATGTCTTTATTGTGCTATAGACACACATCTTTGTGGTTATATTAACAGCTAAGGCTCATTCCAATGGTGGAAAAATACATGAAATTGACCTAACCATCAGGAACACAGTATCTCTGTGATGACAGTCAGCTCACATGAGAAAGGCCGTTTCTGGTAAGAGGGATAAGTCTTCTGTCTTGGGTTCTTCTGTTCTAAAACTGCCCTTGTGAACAAAAGAGATCAGTATATCCTAACTTACTGCATGTCTGACATATAATGAGTTAGGGATGATTGTCTTTTAAGAAAAAAAAAATTCTTGAAAAGTCTTCTAACCACAGAAAAGTGTTTTGAATGTGTACTGCTTCTGGGGAAGAAAACAAAACTCTGCTTTTAAAAACAAAAGCCAAAACAAATATTTATGTGGCAGACACATTATATATATATTATCTTGTTGACTTTGTATTTCTGTTGTATGATGGTCATTGGATTACAACTACCCTAAGGAGCCATAATATAGATTTGGGCATTTAAAAGCACAGCTAGGTATCTGAGGAAATGACTAATTTAGAAGACATATATTAGTAATTCAAGAAACTTAGGACTAAGATAAAATGCTATAAAATCATAGTCTTTTAAACATTATGTTTGTATGAAAACTGTTCAAAGGCAAAATTATTTTTCAGTGATTTTTGTTTATACTGAATAGTATCATTTAGTACAGCATATAACAAGTATACAAAGTATCTAAGTGATGAATGATTAAGAATATTTTTTGATGGATATTGACTTTAAAGTTAATTTTAAATGTCTTTTTTAGAACTTTAAGGAAAATGATGTCGTGAGCATAAGTTCATTGAAAACTATCTCAAAATAAAAAGAAAGACTAGAACAGATAAAAGTATTTTTGGCTGGTGGTAGGGGTAAAAATTGGGAAACAAATAATTCCTTACATCCAGAGCAGTTCTTTTGGATTTTGAGCCGCATGAGCTGTTAGTAAATTTTGGAGACTAATACCTTGCAGGTCCTATTGTTTACAAATATTTCCTCCCATCGTGTGGGTTGTCTTTCATCTTGTCTGTGGCTTTCTTTGTTGTGCAAAAGTTTTTGAGTTTAATTAGGTCTTATTTGTCTATTTTTGTTTTTATTTCCATTACTCTAGAAGATGACTCAAAAAGGATACTGCTGCAATTTATATCAAAGAGTGTTCTGCCTGTATTTTCCTCTGAGTGTTCTGTAGTATTGTTTTACATTTAGGTCTTCAATCCACTTTGATTTTATTTTTGTGTAAGATATTAAAGGATGTTCTAATTTCATTTTTTGACTTGTAGCTGCTCAGTTTTCCCAGTACCACTCATTGTATATTCTTGTCAACCCAATCAAAAAGTGGGCAGAAGACCTAAATGGACATTTCTCCAAAGAAGACATACAGATGGACAACACACACATGAAAAGATGTTCAACATCACTAGTTATTAGAAAAATTCAATTCAAAACTACAATGAGATAACACCTTACACTGGACAGAATGGTCGTCATCAAGAAACTATCTAAACAATAAGTGCTGGAGAGCGTGTGGAGAAAAAGAAACCCTCCTACACTGTTGGTGGGAATATAAATTGGTGCAGCCACCATGGAGAACAGTATGGAGGTTCCTTAAAAAACTAAAAATACAGGTAGCATGAAAGAAAGAAAGTCAGTCGCACAGTTGTATCTGACTGTTTGCGATTCCATGGACTGCAGCTCCTCTGCCCATAGATTTCTCCAGGCAAGAGTACAGGAGTGGGTTGCCATTTCCTTCTCCAGGGGATCTTCCCCAGTTCAGGGATCGAACCCAGGTCTCCCGCATTGCAGGCGGCTTCTTTACCAGCTGAGCTACAAGGGAAGCCCAGATCATAGCTAGTGTATCATCCAGCAATACCACTCCTGGGCGTGTATCTGGAGACAAACACAGTCCGAAAGGATACAAACATTCCAACGTTCACTGCAGTGTTGTTTACAATAGCCAAGACATGGAAGCAACCTAAGTGTCCGTCAACAGATGAAAGGAGAAAGATAGGGTACATATAGTCAACAGAATATTACTCAGCTGTAAAAAGAATAAAATAATGCCATTTGCAGCAACATGGATGGACCTGGAGACGGTCATACTAAGAAATAAGTCAGAGAGAAAGACAAATAATCATACATGGTTTACATATGGAATCCAAAAAAAAAAAAAAAAAAAAGATACAAATGAACTTATTTATAAAACATAAACAGACTCACAGGCTTAGAGAATGAATTTATAAGTAACCAGGGTGAAGGGTGGGGGAGAGGACTAGATTGGGAGTTTGGGACTGACTTGTATACACTGCTATATTTAAAACAGATAACCAACAAGGACATACTGTTTAGCACAGGGAACTCTGCTCGATATGCTGTAATAACCTCAATGGGAAAATAATTTGAAAAGGAATAGATACATGTATATATATATATATATATATAAAACAGAATCACTTCACTGTATACCTGGAACTAACATAATATCGTCAATCAAATATGATCCAATATAAAATTTAAAATTTTTAATAAACAATAAAAGTAATTTGTTGAAGAAAAGGAGCAGATCTGCTTATCATTCATGAATTCTACCTTAAATGATTTCTGCTTATTCTTGGGCTTCCCAAGGCTACCACCTTAGGATCCTGCTCTACGTCAGTAAAGAGGTCTCCAGTGAATACCACCAAGCTGTCTCGTAACGCTATCTTTGCCTCTCCAAAATAGGCATTTTGGACATTTATGACATTTCTTTTCCATTCAAATCATGGACTTTTCCTCTATCCATTCCATAAATGTTGGTATACCCACTGTTTGTATTATTAGCAAACCAAGAATTTCCTTGATAAACTCATATTTCTCAGCTATCAATTTCATATGCAGATAAAATAAAACTTTGAAATTTCATTTGATATTCTTCCTGCAAGCTCCAGATCAGGATAATTGACTGTATGTTTTTCTGAGCACTAAAGCATTTTGCATTTCAATGAGACTATGATAGGAAATAATTCAATAAATATGGTCTATGCATGAGCTTTGTCTGCCTGTGTGTTGACAATAAACTGAAGTCATAGTTGGGTGCTGACACACAGACTTTGGTAGAAATATTAGATATAAATTAGCCCCAAGGAAAGATTGCTATGCATGAATTTTAAGTAGCAAAGTTTTAGGTTTGAAAAGTATTTTGTTTAATAAGAAGAGCACCAAATACATTAAGTGAGGAGAAATGGTGAGTGTTGGCTGTATATGTTGACAGTGTCCAACATTTATCATGACTAGTGTGTGTTCTAAAAGCCTTTTAGTCCATACGTTTGACAATGTTTACCAGGAGGTAAACAGTACACCAGTAGTTGTCTTGACTTGATTCTCTAAGGCCCCAAAGTAAAAATGTTAAATCTTGAGCTGACCTTTGGCCTGTGAAGTAGAAGTGAATCGATCAGAATCTTGGTCTTAAATGTCTCATTACACAGCCTGAGCTGGTACTTGGAAAGGTAAAGTCAGACGTGTAAACAACTCAAGACATATCACTGGTAAATTAATATGGAGATCTGACATCATTATATTTTCTATTTATTTTTTGAAAGCTTATCTTTATGCTCTGAACTTATGTGGTCTGGTTATGAACAGTGGGTATGTTCAGCGAGGAATGTCGAAAAAATTCTCAGCAAACAAGTGCAGCAGTTTTATTCTGAATTAGCTAAAGGGCAAAACACTGTAAAAGAGAAAATGAACCACTTTTTGCTGTCATCAAAAATGAGGAAATGGCTCTAGGCAGTAGCTAAAGAGTCCTTTTGAACTTCAGAAGTTCACTGACTTGGCAGTAAGGAAGATCTTGTTTGCCCTGCTATTTCTAAAGAACTATTTATCCTCAAATAATTCCAGTAAGTAAGGCACAATGAAAAAAAAAAATCATCAATCTCATTTTTTCTAAATATCTCTCATGTTACTCTTATATGTTACACCATATCCAAAGTATGGCCTTAGTGTTTTATGTATATCTTGATATATGATGCATATTTCTATTTAAAATAGATGATCTAATTACACAAGTAATTATATGCAAAAAGTTGAAGCTGTTTTGAAAAATGGTTGTCATAAGAAATCAAGGCAGGACAATTTTGTCACAGTCTCAACATTCTTATGTTTTATGCTTTCCCAGCAGTAATGTATAAGCTGTTCTGCATTGTCACTAGCATTTAATACTGTAGTTTTTATTTTAGCCATTTTAACATGTGAGCAGTGGTTTTAATTTATATCTCCTGAACGGCTAATGATGTTGAATATCTTTTCTTATGTTCCTTTGTCTTCTAAATATTCTCTCTAATGGTGTCTAGTAATTTTTTTCATTATGTTTGAACTGGGTTGTTTTCTTACTGTGGTATTTTGTGACTTCCTTTTTTATTTCAGTGCAAAGTTCCTTGTCAAATATATAATTTCCAAATGTTTTCTGAGTTGCTAGCCTGCCTTTTCACTGTCTTAGACAATTGATTTGGATCAAGTTTCAAAGGCAATGTAGTAAAGAATGGACAATCTTTATAACAAAAGAATCCTGGGATAAATGGACATTCATATCCAAAAATTGAACTTTGATTCATATCCCCAAACAAGAATGTTACCTCAAAATGTATCAGAGACCTAAAAGCTAAATTGAAACTGTTAAATCTTGAAGATGACATTGAAGAAAATATGTGTGATCTTGCATTAGGTGAAAATTTCTTAGATGAGACATCAAAAGCACATTTCTAAAAGAAAAAAATGCTAAACTAGACTTCATTCAATTTTTTAAAAAGTCTACTTTTCTAAAGACAGACTACTTTAAAAAATAAAAACACAAAAACCTGGAAATAAGAAGAGGAGCAAGAACTTGGAAATAAGAGGAAGATTCAGCTAAAGGAGTCTATAGGAAATCCCAGAAAAATATGGGGCCCTGGAAGCCAAGTGAAGTTGTATCAAGAAGGAAGGAGTGATCTACTAGGTCAAAACTGCTGATGGGGAATGATGAATTTGAATTTGAACTGAGGAGTTAGCAGAGACAAATTTCCCCAGACGCTAAGACCTCTGGCCACTGTTGTCTTCCTAGTCATGACTCAGCTACCACCAAGGTAGGAGTTATAGCAACAGCTTTGGCCCATTATCTGGTGAGACGGACTTAAACTTGGTGCCACAGGCTTTGTATTTGGCACCAAAGGGATTACGTTTAGGTTGATGCACACTGAAACTTCAGTCACTGAGATATCTGCATTTGTTCATTCCCTCCTTCAATACTTGCAGAGCCCCTTCCCTGGGCTTCACCATCACTGAACACACAGCAACACTCTACACACTAGTTACTTTAAATAGGCCCAGTACCTGACAATATGGAACCAACAGAATGGAAGAGAGGACAAGCATGAGCCACACTGGTTAAAACTATGAGGCGTCTCTCCACTGCATTACAAGAGTAACTTTATTGTTGATTCTAGTGTTTGGAGGTGTTATTAGTCACAGCACTATGAGCACTATGTTTGGAATTGTTCTGCTGTTATCAATGGCATGTTTACACCAGTTTTCACATTCTGTGAATGTGCCTTTTGTGTGTTTAAACTCATCTTTCACTTCACTTTTTCACTCATTTTATGTTTCTTGAGATTTCTTTATCCTTTGCCAAACTAAAGTTGCCATACACCTTAGTTTCATTATTAGTCCCTGTGTATCTCTACTTAAATTTGATCTCTGTTTAGAGTAAATAAGCCAAATGTGAGGACTAGAAAAACATTAATCATGAACAACTGGGATGAGTCTGAAACATATGTGTAATCTGTATAAGACACATGTCCATAAGTTTTGCCACCTCTGGGAAACTGCCAATTAAAAACATATTGACCTATGGCCAATTCATGTTGATGTATGGCAAAAACCATCACAATATTGTAATTATCTTCCAATTAAAAATAAATACATACATAAAAACATATTGGCAATAGAGGTGGCAGACATTTTTGGAAAAAAAATTCTATTTTCAGCAAGTATCTTCATCAGATAGATTTTCATTACTAGAAATCACATGTGTTTGTTGTGAGTACTTTTCAAATATCAAAGAGAATCTAACATAGTGGTTAAGAGAACAGATTCTGAAATTGAAGTGCTTAGGCTCTCAATTCATTTACCTACTCATTGTGTTACCATGAACAGGTTACCCTCTCTATGCTTTAGTTACTTATCTACACAGAACACATAATATTTGTGCTTACTTTAAGATTATTACGAAGATCAAATGAGTAGATACATACAGAGTATAAGAAGAGTTTCTGGAACATAGTAAGCCATGTTTATATATATAGAAAGAAGCAGCAGGGTTGAGAGAAAACAAGTGCATTGGCTTTTAAGTTAGGCAATTTGGGTTCAAAGCCTGGTCACTATTGACTACCTTCATGACCTTAGGTAGTTCAGTTAAGCTTGCTGTTCAGTTAACCCCTCCACTTGCAAAACAGGACTCGTAATAGCAGGACTCATTCCTCATAGAGTTGCCATGCTACAGTTCATGTAAAGCAATTAGAACAATACAATTAGTATCAGCTCTTCTTTTATGACTAGTGTTGAGGTGATGTGTTTCCAAAAATACAGATGAAATCATGGAACACAATCAAATTATTTATAAGATACTCAAAAACTAAAATAAAAAAAAAAACTAGGGGAAAAATATAAAATATATTTGCCTGGGTTCCAGTCATTCTGAATGAGTTTGGTAACGCAGAGAATTTCCCACAGATAGTACCTTAAATCCAATAAGAACAGATAACATGTAACAGTTAACAGTTACTAAATGATTTTAAGGTTACCAGAGTGAGTAAATGGCTTGCAATTAATCGACGGTCTATATCTTGATTTATTTGCTGTGAATATGACAATTTATCATTGAGAGGAGCTAAATACTTCACTACTTTTGATGGAGTGTCTGTATGCAATAAATGCCTATCAGCGGATATTCAAGTGGTTGTTTAGTGAGCTAAAGAGGAATAGCAATATGTATGGAGGTAAGAAGATAAATACACATTTTTGATGCTCTAGGGTGAGCTTATAAGAGGACTGTAGAGAGCTGAGAAACGACAGCAGCCTAATACCAGCTGACAGGCAGCCACAGGAAAAGAGCAAATGCTAGAACCACTGAGCATTTACACGACCGGGTTCCCAGTGTCTACAAGCTCTGAGTAACAACCACAAAAATCAAAGAACAATCTGTAGGCATAAAGAGAACATAAAGGACTATTAAGACCACATTAGGCTCTCCTTTGATACTGGCATGTATAAATGATATCCATCAACAACCACAGTACCACCTTCTCAGTTAACACAGCACTACCGTCATGGAGAGAGCTAACCTTTTTTTAACCAAAATAATTGAACTATTTACACTCTGCAAACGCAACTTCATTGTGCCATGGAAAGAAAGGCTTTTTCACATTTTCTTTTCTGCGGTGGGGTCTTTTGATATACTATAAAACTACCAAATGGCGGGGGGAAGGTTGAAATTTCATTTTAATTATAAGGTTGTTTTTTTGAAAAAGACAACTTCTATTAGTAAGTTGACAAAAGAAAAATATGAGGAAGAGTTTAAATAAAGGAAGTTACAACTTTTTAATCCACACTTAGAAGTTTCCTGAGATACCACAGGAAACTTTCTCCTCAAAACAAGGTTAATTTAACCATTTTAAGAGGATGTGTTTGTGCCTTAGGTAATTTGTTCTCACATTGAAAATTTACCTGAAGATACAGCTGATTATATTGGGCCACCTGACTTGGACCAGGTAATGTCAGAAACTGTATTTGGATTCTGACCTTCAGTCATTGTTCTGACTATAATTTAAGTGAGCAAAAGGCTTTATATCAGTAGAAAGAAAAACTCTTTTAATAGTAAAATTTGATAAGATGCACAAATTAAGAATCAAAGACAGAGGTTTCTGTTTCTCTCATTAAACAGCAAAATTAGATTTACATGTACCATTTTTAATAAAAACTCACATAGACCTCATTCCTGAGGATGCTTAGGATTTCACTGTCAGGCTTTATTATTTGCCACCTAATGGCATTTGTCTAGTTAAAAGCAGTAAAAATAGTCGCGGTCTAGCTATACCACTCAAGATCCAAAAAATTCTTTGTAGACATGGTGAGTTTTTTGCAAACTGTTATTTTTCTTCCTTTAAGGACAATGTGACAAGAACAACTTCTGTGTCACATTTACTTTATAAATTCTTTTTAAAATGTACAAAGATTAGTGGGTTCTAAGCCTGGAAATAACCAGACCCACATAGCTTTATAGCCAAGGTAAAAGTGAGTGTCCAATTCAAATAAAAATGAAAGTTTCTGGGATTTTCAGAAACTTTTGAACTCTCTGCAGCTTGTCAAATTTAGTTAAATTTTAATTGTAGTGTAAATATTATTTATCTTAGAATGAAAAGGGTAATTAATCCAAATCTTTTGAAGTAGGCAGAAAGTATTTTATGTAACGTTTTGTCAGATATGGATCAATAGGGAATGAATACCATTCTGCCTGATAACTTTATATACCCCATGCATTTTACTTCCTAATGGTTGTTAGGCAGTGGTCTAACAGGTAGTTCTTAAAACGTGGTGGTGAAAAGGTCATGGTGCTAACAAGATTAGATTCATAGCCAATCATCTTCAAAAATGTGTATGAAAAGTCAGGGAAACAGAAAGTCTGTGCACTGCGAAAATCAAGTTTCCGGCTCTTTAAAACCCTGTGAGCTGTAAGGTGAAAATAAAACATCAGAAAATAACATGTCTGCAAAATTGGGTTTTGTGTGAAACACTTACCTTAGTTCCATTAGCAGAACTTTGCATTAAGGTGGTAGAAGAGAGGATATGAGTGTGCACAAATGTTTTTGTTAGAAACAGAGAGAGAAATCCCGTAACTGCATTTCATACCTTCTGATTCTTCCTTTTCCAGGCACTAAGAAATATTTCTTATGAGTCCAAGAGAACTTCTTTGCCAATTTAGGGCCTCATATCTGACAAGGGCAATGGGAGAAAGCGATGAATCCTAAAAAACAAACAAACAAAAATCCAAATTAACGAAATGAATGGTACAGGATTTTTTTCCTTCGAGTATTATTTTACTCATTGTTAATTTTTATGGAAGTAGAGTTGATTTACAATACTGTGTTAATTTCAGCACATATTTTTTCAGATTCCGTTATATATTATTGTAAGATAATGGTTATAATTTCCTGTGCTACACAGTATAGAATTGTTGCTTATCCATTTTATACATAGCGGTTTGTATCTAATAATCCTGTACCCCTAATATGTCCCCCTCCTTCCTCTCCTTTGGTAACCCCAAGTTTGGGTTTTATATCTGTGGGTCTGTTTCTGTTTTGCATATATGTTCATTTGTATTGTTTTTTGATTCTACATATAAGTGATATCATACAATATTTGTCTTTCTCTAACTTATTCACTAATTATAATGTTTTCTAGGTCAAAAAAACCCAAAAAACTAAAAACAACCATATGATCGTGGGTACTGGATTTTTAGTATAATTAGGAACAGCCTTTTTCTTAAGCTTGGAAATAAAATAATAACAGTGTGAGCCTGCTTAGTGTTACCGCTTGGAACTTAATTCCAGTCTCAAGTGACACTTGTGCTTTTTTCCCAAAGAGGTGTTAAATATTTTTGAAAGAATAGAGTCCATTAAAGTGTATCATGTTTGTTCCAGGTAGCATGTTAAGGATCCACGTTCATAGGAATGAAATATTACACACTATCCAATCTCTATTCATGTCATGTGTTCTAGTCTGCAAGGCTTTTTATTTTTAAGGAATATTAATATTCCTTAGAAATAATATTAATTATTTATTAAGGAATATTCTCTGTCTCCTGGAATATCCAAGGAATGAAAAGGGTAGCTAATCTATAGTACACTAAAACAACTAAAGAAAATGAAATTTAAAATATTTGCAAAGACTGAAAAAAATATGTTTAGAACTGATTCAAAATAAGAGCATTACATATTAAACTGGTGATTTGTAGCCAAACCTTACCCACAGAAAACTTTCTGACTTTAAATGTATTTATTGGAAAATTAGAAAGATTTAAGATAAAAGAACTAAGCAATCAATCCAACAGTCTAAAACAATTACAAAAATAAATTTAAGAAAGGAATTAAGATAAATATAAAAATTAATGAAATAGAAATTAAACAAATAATTAAATTAAATAATTAAAACAAATAGAAATAATTAACATGATTCAAAAACAAAAGAACTAATTCATTGAAAAGGTATATGAAAAGGTCACTTTTTAAAAAGTTATGAGTAAGGAAAAGTAAGGCACAGATTAAAAAATAAGATTACATAAGATGATATCTATAGAAGATTTAAAAATTACTAAAATTATCAAAAGAAGACCTGGAAAATTTAAAAAGACAAAAGAAAACAGTTACAAACACCGAAATGGTCATGAAGAAATATCTTGCCCCCACCAGCTCTCACCAAAGGAAGCACTAACAAATCTTGAAGCAGGAGATTTCCGACTAGCTGATCAAGGATACAAAATAACAAAATAGTAACAAATCAAATCTAGCAATTTGCTGTAAAAATAATACAGAATGACCAAGTAGGAATTTATCTTGGGAATGCAAATGGGGCTCAACATTAGAGATCTTTTAAAGAATTGCACTATATTAATATGTTAAAGGATAAAAACTATTTGATATGTCACGACTCTGAATAAGAATCCTACAGGAATTCAACATTTTAATGAATATTTTCAAAAGCTTTTTGTAAAATAAAAAATGCATAATTTCCCTGACTTTATAAAAGGATCTAGCAAAGTCTTACATCAAGCACTCCCCATAATCAAGAGATACTGGAAGCATATCCACATTGACAAGAAGTGTATAATTGATCAGTCTTCACTCAAGGTCCCAGTCAGTGTAATAAAATAAGGAGAACAACTCAAATATTAGAAAATAAGTTACAAAATGTCATAATTTGAAGATAATTGGGTCCTGAAGATACCAATAAGACAAATTTTAAAACCAATAAGCAAATTTCATCCAAATAGCCAAATACAAAATCAACATATTTAAAAAACCTGTAATTTTTATTCACATCAGAAAACCAACTAAAAAATAGAATAAGAGGTCTATTTATAATTAATAATCACATCAAATATTTAGGAATAATCCTAACAAGACTTCACTGAAGGGCATAAAAGAAAACCTAAATAAATTAGAAAAAATACTTTTCTTATGAATGAGAAAATTCAGAATTTTAAAGATGTCTACATTCTCTAAAATAATCTATGAATTTAGCAAAATACTAATAGAAAAATAAAAGGGTCAGTGAAGGGTAATAGGGCAAAGATGGTCAAACCCACAAACTGCCAGTTATAAGATAAGTAAGTACTAGGGACACATTTTACAATATGATTAATATAATTGCTGTATGCTACATAAAAGTTGTTAAGAGAGTAAATCCTAACAGTTCGTATCACAAAGAAACCATTTTTTCTTTTTCTTTTATTTTGTACCTGTATGAGGTGATGGATGTTCACTAAACTTATTGCAGTAAACATTTCTTGATATACTTAGGTCAAATCATTATGATATACACCATAAATTTATATAATGCTGTATATCAATTATATCTCAATAAAACTGGAAGAAAAAATAAATTTAAAATATAAAGCAATGTTTTCTGGAAATTTTAAATCTGTTTAAAATCCATTAAGAAGAGTGAATATGTAAAAGTAACAAAGATAAATCTATAAAAGAAAACCAAGATGGAATATTCTTGCCTGCTACATATCAAACATATTATAGGATCATAGTAATAAGTATAGTAGAGGCAGAGAAATTATTAACTAGATTCATGGAATAAGAGTCTAAAAATAGATGAAAGCATACATGCTTATTTAAGATACAATAAGAATGGCATTTTAAATAAATGAAAAAGGGTATATTTTAAAATAAAACTTCTTGGGAGAATAATTTACTTATTGAGAAAGATACAGCTAATTCACAGCTCATATTCATAAAGACAAATTCCAGATTGTTATAATCTAAGCATAAATATAATACTATATATGTATTAAATATAGTACTATAAAAGTCTTACACTATATTGTAATATAATTTCTTTTTGATGTTGGAATCAAAAGTGTAAGTCAAGTTGCTCAGTCATGTCCAACTCTTTGCAATCCCATGGACTGTAGCCTGCCAGGATTGTCCATCCATGGGATTTTCCAGGCAAGAATATTGGAGTGGGTTGCCATTTCCTTCTCCAGGGGATCTTCCTAACCCAGGGATCGAACCTGGGTCTCCCACATTGCAGGCAGACTCTTACCATCTGAGCCACCTGGGAATCCCTGGAATCAAAACTGTGTTCTTAAATAAAAATTTTCTAACAACAAGGAAACTGAAGTGAAAAAAAAAAAAAATATATATATACACACACACACACACAAAGGGACTCATCATCTGTGGTAGAGAATATAAAGCCAGAGTTTACAGAAAAGAGTCACTGACAATCAGGTTTTTGGTATCATTGGCAGTATATTATGCTACAATTTCTATAAAAGAGAAATACCAAAGCAATACTATAGATTTTCTTTGTGATTATTGATGTTCACAATGCATAGAACAAAGTCTAAAAAGTATCCCTGATGGTGATGATTGACTACATTGAGGGAGACTAGAATTTAGTATTATTCTAGTCAAAGGTACACTGGCTTCGTATATAAGAAGAAGGTATCTAAGTGTTCATCAATAGAGAAATGGATAAAAGAAGATGTGTTTTACACACACACACACACACACACACACACAGGAACATTACTCATCCATAAAAGAATGAAATATTGCCATTTGTGGACTTCCCTGGGGGCTCAGTGGTAAGGAATCTGCCTGCCAGTGGAGGAGATGCAGGTTTGATCCCTGGGTCAGGAAGATCCCCCCCGCCGGAAAAGGAACTGGCAAGCCACTCCAGTAGCCTTGTCTGGGAAATCCCATGGAAAGACAAGTCTGGTGGGCTACAGTTCATGCGGACACAAAACAGTTGGACACTTAGTGACTAAAAACAACAACAAATTGCCATTTGTAGTAGCATGGATGGATATGATCACATTGAGTGACGTAAGACAAAGACAAATTTGTATGATATCACTTATGTGTGAAATCTAAACAAATGGACTTATTTACAGAACAGAAAGAGACTCACAGACATAGAAAACTTACGGTTGCCAAAGGGAAAAAGGAGGGGGAGGGATAAATTAGGAGTATAAGATTAACAGATACACACCACTATATATAAAATAGTTAAATAAGAATAATCTACTGTATAGCACAGGAAACTATATTCAATTTCTAGTAATAATCTACAATGTAACAGAATCAGGAAAAAAAGAGTATAATTGAATCTCTTTGCTGTATACCTGAAATTAACATTATAAATCAACTATATTTATCTGAAAAATAAGAAGAATGTATAAAAATAGGTAAATAAGTTAGGTGGTGAGGTAAATTATCGTTACGAGAAAATCTTGATCAATCTATCTTACAATTGCCTAAAGCAATGACAAATGTAGGGAAGATAAATGTTACTAGAAAACAACTGTCTGACTTGACAACTATGAGAAGAAAGAATTTGTTTTGCCACTTCAGCTGTAACCCCACAGAATCAAGGAACTTTAATTTATTTTATAGTTTAGTAGAGTGAAATGCTTTCAAAGTATTTCAAAGGGTAAATTATTTCATTTGGAAATAAATGAAATAAACATCATTTATATTACAAATCAAAATGTTTAAAAGTTGCTATTTCTATGTTATTGCCTGAGGCAAACTCTTTATCAAAAGTTCTTTGCAGCTTAAATGCATCATGTTAACCCATGGTTCATATTATTTTAAGTCTATTAGTGTCTAAATATGGGAAAGGCAATGGCAACCCACTCCAGAACTCTTGCCTAGAAAATCCCATGGATGGAGGAGCCTGGTGGGCTGCAGTCCATGGGGTCTGCAGTCCATGGGGTTGCTAAGAGTCAGACATGACTGAGCGACTTCACTTTGACTTTTCACTTTCATGCATTGGAGAAGGAAATGGCAACCCACTCCAGTGTTCTTGCCTGGAGAATCCCAGGGACAGGGGAGCCTGGTGGACTGCCGTCTATGGGGTTGCATGACTGAAGCGACTTAACAGCAGCAGCAGCAGTGTCTAAATAAGTTTTAGAAATATCTCAGCTCAAAAACAGTGTTGACCATACAGGATTCAAAAGCAGTATTAACCAAAGGTCACTGAAATGGCCCTAAGAAAATAATCTTTCCAAAAATAAACTCATAGACCAATCTTGTGTATATTTTTAAAACTACATGCTTTAAGAAAAAAAAAAAAACTGTAGCTGATTATTTTGTGCAAATTTTAGCTCTACCATCAATCCTGTTTTGATATCCTCACTCTCCAAAAAGACAGAAGAAAGGAAAATAAAAAGTGACTCTGACTTAGATCTTAAACCTTATTAAAACTAATGCCAGTAAAGACTTCTGTGAAAGATAGTTAACACTGCGGAGTTTACTGAGAAAGTCTTCTTTAAACATTGCTTTTGAGAGAGCAATTTAACACAGGCAACAACCTTGAAAATTACTCAAATGACTGATTATAGTAGGTCTATGTCTGAGGATTTATCCTTAAAAAATAGCAACTGGACAAAGATCAATATTCTATAATAACCTTCTATTATAGCATTATAGCATCAAGTATAACATTTGGGGCAAACTAAAAGTCCAGCAATAGGACTTACAGTTAAACTCTGATACAGCTGTTGATTACTCATTTAATGTTTTTGAAGATGAATTTATGACATGGGAAAATAAAAACACAAGGTACAAATTGTGTTTACAATAACGAATGCACACACATATACATACATATGTATACATATCTGTGTCTCTCTACCTACCTACCCATGCATGAAAGGGAAGACATAATTGCCAAATGACTCCTGAGACAAAAACTTGATTTTACCTAGCCTGTGCCATTGTTTCAACCTAATTTGCTTCTTTGACTACACGCACTGCAGAAGAGAAGTCTATTGCATAAAGTAAAAAACAGTAGAGCAATTAACAATATCCCAATCCTCTCTCTCTCTCTCAGTTCCCATTCCTGGTCCCAGTGGATGATTGTTTAAATGAGCACATTCTTCTTTCAGTGTTTATGGATGGGCTCCTCTTATTCAGACCTGGCTGCTACTGGGCCTTTATTTTCCATTTCTTGTTTATTCACAGCAAAGTGAGGTGAAGAAGGTGTGTGCACTCTGAGCCCCTTAAAGCACAAGCCTCAGAAAGTGGTACTGAGATCTGTGAGTTTAGTATTGTCTCAAAAAAACAAAGCAAGCTAGAACTTAAAGACTCTTCAGCATGAGAAATGGAGCGAGAGAAGGAACAGGAGAAGGAAAATATAATGTGGACAGCTATGAAAAACCTAGATCTCAAATGATGTGAATGAACAAGATGTGTGCTGCTGTGTTCTTGTCATTGACTGGGGACCATGTTAGGGCCAAAAGCATCAACCATCACAGCTTCCTGCCATCAGAACAAGGCTAATTTCTCTATGGTCCCTCTTCTTCAAGGTTATTACTTCCATTGTTAGGGAGATGATACATGGTAGTATTTGATAGTAAAATGGATTGGAATGGGTGAATTTAACTCAGATGACCATTATATCTATGACTGTGGACAAGAATCTCTTAGAAGAAATGGAGTAGCCATCATAGTCAACAAAAGAGTCTGAAATGCAGTACTTGGATGCAATCTCAAAAATGACAGAATGATCTCTGTTTGTTTCCAAGACAAACCATTCAATATCACAGTAATCCAAGTCTATGGCCTGACCAGTAATGCTGAAGAAGCTGAAGTTGAATGATTCTATAAAGACCTATAAGACCTTCTAGAACTAACACCCCTAAAAACATCCTTTTCATTATAGGGGACTGGAATGCAAAAGTAGGAAGTCAAGAAATATCTGGAGTAACAGGTAAATTTGGCCATGGAGTATAGAATGAAGCAGGGCAAAGGCTAATAGAGTTTTGCCAAGAGAATTCACTGGTCATAGCAAACACCCTCTACCAACAACACAAGAGAAGACTCTACACATTGACATCACCAGATGGTCAATACCAAAACTAGATTGATTATGTTCTTTGCAGCCAAAGATGGAGAAGCTCTATACAGTCAGCAAAAACAAGACTGGGAACTGACTGTGGCTCAGACCATGAACTCCTTATTGCCAAATTCAGATTTAAATTGAAGACAGTGGTGAAAACCACTAGACCATTGAGGTATGACCTAAATCAAATCTCTTATGACTATACAGTGGAAGTAACAAATAAATTCAAGGGATTAGATCTGATAGAGTGCCTGAAGAACTATGGAAGGAGGTTTGGGACATTGTACAGGAGACAGGGATCAAGACCATCCCCAAGAAAAAGAAATGCAAAAAGGCAAAATGGTTGTCTGAGGAGGCCTTACAAATAGTTGTGAAAAGTAGAGAAGTGAAAGGCAAAAGAGAAAAGGAAAAATATACCCATTTGAATGCAGAGTTCCAAAGAATAGCAAGGAGATATAAGAAAGCCTTCCTCAGTGATCAGTGCAAAGAAATAGAGGAAAACAATAAAATTGGAAAGACTAGAGATCTCTTCAAGAAAATTAGAGATACCAAGGGAATATTTCATACAAAGATGACACAATAAAGGACAAAAATGGTATGGACCTAACAGAAGCAGAAGATATTAAACAGAGGTGCCAAGAATACTCAGAAGAATTATACAAAAAAGATCTTCCATGACCCAGATAATCATGATGGTGTGATCACTCACTTAGAGCCAGACATCCTGGAATGTGAAGTCAAGTGGGCCTTAGGAAGCATCACTATGAACAAAGCTAGTGGAGGTGATGGAATTCCAGTTGAGCTATTTCAAATCCTGAAAGATGATGCTGTGAAAGTGCTGCATTCAATACACCAGCAAATTTGGAAAACTCAGCAGTGGCCACAGGACTGGAAAAGGTCAGTTTTAATTCCAATCCCAAAGAAAGGCAATGCCAAATAATGCTCAGATTACCACACAATTGCACTCATCTCACATGCTAGCAAAGCAATGCTGAAAATTCTCCAAACAAGGCTTCAACAGTACATGAACAGAGAACTTCCATATATTCAAGCTGGATTTAGAAAAGGCAGGGGAACCAGACATCAAATTGCCAACATCCACTGGATAATCAAAAAAGCAAGAGAGTTCCAGAAAAACATCTACTTCTGCTTTATTAACTATGCCAAAGCCTTTGACTGTGTGGATCACAATAAACTATGGAAAATTCTTAACGTGATGGGAATACCAGACCCTTGACCTGCCTGATGAGAAGTCTGTATGCAGGTCAGGAAGCAACAGTTAGAAGTGGACACAGAACAACAGATTGGTTCCAAATCCGGAAAGGAGTACATCAAGGCTGTGTACTGTCACCCTGCTTATTTAACCTATATGTAGAGTACATAATGAGAAACACTGGGCTGGATGAAGCACAAGATGGAATCAAGATTGCTGGGAGAAATATCAATAACCTCAGATGTGCAGATGACACCATCCTTATGTCAGAAAGTGAAGAACTAAAGAGCCTCTTGATGAAAGTGAAAGAGGAGAGTAGAAAAGTTGGCTTAAAGCTCAACATTCAGAAAACTAACATTATGGCATTTGGTCCCATCACTTGACGGCAAATAGATGGGGAAGCAGTGGAAACAATGAGAAACTTTATTTTTTGGGCTCCAAAATCACTGCAGATGGTGAATGCAGCCATAACATTAAAAGGTGCTTGCTCCTTGGAAGCAAAGCTATGACCAACCTAGAGAGCATATTAAAAGCAGAGACATTACTTTGCCAACAAAGGTCCATCTAGTCAAAGCTATGGTTTTCCCAGTAGCCACATATGGATGTGAGAGTTGGACTATAAAGAAAGCAGAGCGCTGAAGAATTGATGCTTTTGAGTTGTGGTATTGGAGAAGACCGTTGACAGTCCCTTGGACTGCAAGGAGATTCAACCAGTCCGTCCTAAAGGAAATCAGTCTTGAATATTCATTGGAAGGACTGAGGCTGAAACTGAACCTCCAATACTTAGGCCCCCTGATATGAAGAACTGACTCATTGGAAAAGACCCTGATGCTGAGAAAGATTGAAGACAGAAGGAGAAGGGGACAACAGGATGAGACGGTTGGATCACATCACCAACTCAATGGACATGAGTTTGAGTAAACTCTGGGAGCTGGACAGGGAGGCCTGGTGTGCTGCAGTCTGTGGGGTCACAGAGTTAGACACAACTAAATAACTGTACTAAACTGAATTGAACTCAGTATTTGATAGCAAGACATTTCTCTCGCCATCCTGTTCTGACCACTACAATATTTTTTTTGTTTTGGTCAACTGTAACTTTTTAAACCAAAACATGCTTATTATCATGTGAACTCTGAATATCGGCAGGACCTCTGCCTTGCTTCTCTTTTTTCTAAGCCAAGTTGGCCACCTACTTCACTTAACCTCATTTCACAAAGGTTAGATAACCACAAACTGAACTTGAAAAAAATCTGCCTTAGAAACAGACCAACATGTTAGTAACATCTGCATTTAAGTGTTTGGATTACAGGTACATTTTATTTTATAACTTTTATTTTCTAAAAATTTTTGTAGTGTGTATTACATTTATACTACAACAAAAGAAAAGAGACACGAATCTTCGATAATGTTTCATCTTTGTCCAAGCTATTTTAACTGCATTTGAGCCAAATCAAATTTATTCATAGGGATAAAAGGATATATATAAAATGAGCATAGAAAACAGAACAAAACAAAAATCTTGTTGGTATTTACCAGTGTCTATGACTGATTTAATTGTTTATCAGACTATATCACCAAATTCTTTACCTTCTTCTAGTCTTTTAAGCTTCTGCTTAATCTTCCCAAATTTCCTTACCTAAATTCACTCTTTGATCTTTCCACTTATTTAACGGGTCATACCACCCTCTACATTTCTTGCCTCACTCACACCTTAAAACCTGTGATTATTTTATTTTATATCTCCTTATACCTGCAGATAAATTCCATGTGGAGGACACTGGCTATGTCCTTTTCCTAGGATAATTCCTGGAATGGGAGAATGCTCAGTTGATACACATACACACACACACATATGGATATATACATTTATAATACATATATACATATGCATACATATAGACAACACTATTAAATAAATTATACATCATTTTACAGCTTTGTTAGTTTTTCTTTCACATGGACAGGATAATAGCTCCCAATATGTCACCCTGTTTTTGAGGTGATTCCTATCCAGTGATGTCAAATAGCTACCAGCTTTGCTTTTATTCCCATGTGAATCAACAATACTTTTGCTGAAAATGAATAAAAAGTTTGAGTCATGTTGATTTCACAGACTTTTACATTTCTGCATGCAAAAGTATTTCAGACTCCAGTTGGAAAGGAACGGACGGCACTAACGCATTACGATGAAAGCTATTTCCGTACAACGTCCAATCTGATTATGTAAACAAAGAATGTTTGGAAAGGTTGTGGAGAAAATGAAAGAGATTTTAGACGTTAATGCCATAAACATCTTAGAACTAGGCTCAAAAATTGACCCCTAAAAGTCACTGAATAGTTTGTCTTTCGCACCATACAAAATGTATTTGCATATGCTCTACTTTGAAATGAATCACCAACATACTGACAAAAGCAAACCACTGTATACTGCTTCCTATGTACCAGGCACTGTTTCAAATGCTTTCTGTATATTAACCCATCTAATCCTGTGCCCAACCCTATGACACGGGGAATTATTACCCTCCTTAATTTACTGATGTGGAAACTGAGGCACGGAGTGAGCTCATTTGAAAGCAAAAAGCCGTCAGAGCAGCCACCTGAGTTTCCCTCTTGAAGTGCACTGCTCTAGCTTATAAAGCTATTTAGTCCCCACTCCAGGGTGACTGTTGTCTGGCCCAGGGTCATGTGGCTAGACAAAGGCAGAATTTGAACACAGTCTGGCCTCAGGTTTTTTCCTAACTCCGTCATGCTTCTCTAAAAGACCTGGAACAGACGAGAAGTACAGCCATCCCTTCCATGGGGGTTTGACTCTCTGTGGATACCAAACCTACAGATGATCAAGTCTCTGGCTGTATTAAATGAGCCAGTGTTATCATCTACATGCAGGCACCTGCAGTGAGGGTGGGAAGGACACTGGAGTTGGATTCAGAAGTCTCCTGAGAAAATTCTGAGCTCTGTTCCTAAATCAGATACTAATGTAGCTGGTGTCTTCTTGTCTCTAAGATGAAAGTACGAATCCTCCATTATTGTGCTTTTGTTTGGGGGCTTCCCTGGTGGAGTGGGAAAGAACCTGCCTGCCAATGCAGAAGACATGGGTTCAATCACTGGGTCGGGAAGATCCCTTGGAGAGGGTATGGCAACCCACTTCAGTATTCTTGCCTGGGAAATCCCATGGACAGCGGAGCCTGGAGGGCTACAGTCCAAGGGGTCACAAAAGAATCAGTGACTTAACAACAACAACAATTGACTGAATAGGTGACACATGCTGTATTATTCTTGAGACCTTAAGGTACTTTGTGAGGATTCACTCTCTAAACTGTGGCTGCCTTTATTCCTTCTGTAAATAACAGAGCTCATGGAATTACTTATGCAAATAGTAGACATGGAATAATCAGTATTGCTGATCTCAAATAGGAAGCAGGCTCTCCCCAGGTCTTTTACATTCAAACATTCAACACATTTTTCAAGTGTGCTCAGGAACCAAACCCTGAGAAAGTTCCATAGAAAATAGTAGGATGAAAAGGTATGGTGACCATTCTCACCAGTCTTAAACAGCAAATGAAACAGGACACCAAAACCAAAACAGAAATATGTGCCGTGGAGGGCAAAAAAAGCTCTGTGAATTCAGAGGAAGATGAAGCACTTTGGAGCGGGGAAACTCAGGAAAGGAGACTTTCAGTATATAGATATTAGCAGAAAAAGGGGAGCATCAGATACAAGGAAATTCAATTCTATCTGACTCAATGTCAGACTTCCACAGAACATCTAGTTTTTCAAGGCACTGTGCTAACTGGGAAATCAAGAAGAAGATAGTCCCTGAACTCAGAGCTTAGAATTTGGGGGAGACTGTCTAAGTTAGTTCTCTCACCACAGAAGCATAAGGCCAGAATAACACAGAAAAACTAATCACTATACTCCTCAGAGATGTAGTTTAAAGAAAAAAAGGCAACAGTAAAAGGGGAAATTGATGAAGAACTATTTAATTCTGCCTATGGGAGACAGAGAGAGTTCAGAGAGTACCAAAAAGAAAAAGAGATGGTTGACCAGAGTCTTAAATGAAGCCTAAATAGATAATTGCTAAGTAGGTTAAGAGGAGAAGGGAATGATATTTCAAGCAAAGGATACAACATAAAACCATGGATTTGGGTTGTTTCTCTTGTCGTATGTGCAGAGAATCACAAAACTGGGGATATGGTAGGGTGGAGATATAACTTTCAATTCTTTATTCTTTTCAGAACAGGGTTGATCTCTCCTTCCACTTTCAAAAAATCATTTCCCAGTACTTGACTTGACCCCAGAATATTCTCCTTGGGCACTGATCTCATGAACAGCTAGCTAAGTCTGTTTCACATGTCAATCTCTGCTCCCTGCTCAAGCATGTCCCAGAGGCTGGGACAGGCAGTGCATGTCGGGGGTAGGGGTGGGGGAAAGATGCATTCAAGCAAAGGAGGAGTAGGTTTGAAGTGACTGAAGGCAGTAAGAGAGAAAAATGATGAATGAAAACTCTAAGCAGTTTGTATTATGAAAAATGTAGTGCACAGAATAGCATGACTCCTTCCTTTTATCCCCTTCCATATTATTTTGAAATAAATTTGAGACAACATATCATGCATCCATAAATATTTTAGTACGTATTCCTAAAGACAAAAGCACTTATAACAAAAACACTACAATCAACATATCTAGAAAATTTAATACTATGAACTAACTTCTGAACAGTGAGCCTGAGGAACTTATAGAACATTGAGTTTTGATGATCTAAGAGCTAAAGATGAGGGAACTTAGTGTCATCAATATGTGGGAGATGCCAAGGACTAGGAAATAGGTGACATCACCTAGGAGTCATAAAAGGAAGCAAACAATAGAAGACTGCATTAAATACAAAATTTGAATAAAGGCCAGAGACACGAGGAGTCAGAAGAACATGAAGATCTGTGAGGACTGGAGGAATCAAGATCTCTCTCCATTTGTGAACAGAATGAGACTTAGGCTGAGCCTTGAAGGATAGGACTTCAGTGGGTACTGGGGACAGTGGTGATAATTCATCTGAGGAAAATGGTTACACGGAACTTGACCAGTAAAAGGGCTCACTTCACAGGAAAGAGGGGATTGCTAAGAAATGAGGTCACCAAACTGGGGGAGATTACAGGATGCATCCAGGATTTGAATTTCATTCACTGTTTCAGTAACTGTTGGTTGAGCGGGTAGAATATACCAGAGATCATGCTAACAGCTAGGGATGGGAAGACTTACGAGACTGATTTATGCTCATAAGTAGCTTTAGATCTGTTCCAAGAACATTTAATCAAAAATGCCACAATTATAATGTCATTTAATAAATATTAAACATATTCTATAGGTCAGTCACCATGAGGATGCTGTGGATACAATGATCATTAAGTCGTGGTCCACAAAAAGCCATTGAACCATGAACAAATTTTGGGGGGATGCTGACATGAGAAAAAGCATTTTGAGGGGAATTTCTTTTTTACTATGCACAAAGAATGGGATAAGGACACTTCATCAAGACAAAGTGATAAACCTTGAAATAAGGGGAAAACAAGAATGGAAATAAAGGGATTATATAAGAGATGTATTCATGGAAGAAAATGGTGTGAAAAAGCTGAGTAACTGATGTCCCAAAGTTTCAGATGGGGTGTGTGTGTGGGTGTGTGTGTATGCACATGTGTGAGCACAATCTTTCAGGTGTGACCATATCAGTTTTCCTTTTGGGTGTGTGAAACTGTTCTCTGTGATACAATGAGCTCTACAGAGATCACCTTTCCTTTATGCTAAGAAAATTGTAGGTCTAACGCAGCAACATCCTCAAAGGTCTTCCTGGGGATATCAGGTTTCTCTGGAGAAGGGGCACTTCCCCACTGCTGATGCGCTGATGTGCAGGTATGTTCCCTTCAAACAGCAAGTGTTGTCTTAATAAAGACAGCACAGTGGGTTTTTGGATACCAGTATTAAGGTCACTTAGAGCATTCAGAATGAGTCTTAAATGATCGACCAATGTAAACTTGTGTGCTCTCTGCGTTGTTCCCTTGGAGTCAGCAAACATTGCACAGATGAAAGAAAAAAACAACAGTAAATTATTTCCAAGGATTAGAAACAGAAATCCTCAGATGATTCACCGATGATTCAGATTTCTGTGTATCGCTTCTACTCTACTTGTTGCCAAGGGAACTTGGGGCCTACTTCCTACCACACTCCGGCTATAAAAAGTACCAGCAAAAGCCACAGGAGAGTAACTTCTCGACTCTTTTATTTAAAAAAAGGCTAACGGCCAACATGTCATTTTCACAGAGAGATTTCAATTTTATCTATGAAGGTGATATCCACAAGACACTGAGATGTCACGTGATTATTCTATTTATCTATCGACTCCTTTCATTCAGCTGCTGTACTCAAGCAGGGCATCTCCTATAAAGAACCTAAGATGCCAGTGGAAATTGTCCTTTTTGTTGCTTTTTTTGTTGTTGTTTTTAACCTTTATTTTTTAACTGGAGAATAGTTGCTTTACAGTGTTGTGTTGGTTTCTGCCATACGACAATGAGAATCTGTCATAATTGTATGTGTGTGTGTGTGTGTGTGTGCTCACATGTGCTGTGTGCTGTGTTAAGTCACTTCAGTCGTGTCTGACTCTGCGACCCCAGGGACTGTAGCCCACCAGGCTCCTCTGTCTATGGGGTTCTCTAGGAAAGAATACTGGAATGGGTTGCCATGACCTCCTCCAGGGGCTCTTCCCAATGCAGGGATCGAACCTGCGTTTCTTAAGTCTCTTGCACTGGCAGGCAGATTCTTCACTACTAGCGCCACCATATGTCCCTCCCTCGTGAGCCTCCCACTCCTCCCCGCATCCCACAATCTAGGTCACTGCAGAGCACTGGATTGAGCTCCCTGCGTTTTGTAGCAGCTTCTCACTAGTTATCTCTTTCACACACAACAATGTATATGCTTTTGTATCAATAGCCAAAGCCTGGCCAATGTGTGGACCTCAGCCAGGGCTCAAACCCAGAGTCATGCTCTGCCCTGTCTGTCTGGGTCATCACAGCAAGAGAAGGACATAGGCCAGGGAGAGGAAGGCAGTTTGATGACCACAAGCGGTCCTGTGCACTTGTACTCTTGTTGCCATGATCTGTTGATCTTTCTCTAGCCATCACCTTTATCAAGCCACAAAAGAGTATCAGTACAGTCAAACATTCATAGTAGAAAACCAGTCCTGGATGGATAATTTCCACTGCATATATAACCTAAATTTTTTCCTTAATATGCTCCTTGACTTAAATTCTCATTTAGAAATAGGGCAGGAAGCATACCTCAATGGATAGGTGTCAGGAAGACAGCAAAAGTCAATAGCACAGACCAGCACACTCTATGCTTACAGAGGGCAGATTCACCCATCTGTTAAGAAGGCCTAGAAGCACAAGAAAATTGAAAGCATTCCAGAAATTTTTTTTTTTCATTTGACTTTGATGCTTCCTAGAAATTTTGTAAAGAAGGAAGTTTTCTCTTTTAAGATGGCATATTTTCTCTTTATTATTCCCTATGCCCAGAAAAGGGTTTCCCTGACGGCTCAGTGGTAAAGAATCAACCCGCCAATGCAGGAGACACAGCTTTGACCCCTGGGTCAGGAAGATCCCCTGGAGAAAGCCACTCCAGTATTCTCGCCTGGGAAATCCCATGGACAGAGGAGCCTGGTGGGCTACAGTCCATGGGGTTGCAAAGAGTTGGACATGACTGAGTGACTAAATAACAACAAAGCCAGAAAAAAGCCACCAGCTATTCTTGCTTGAGCCCCACTTAAGAGGTACAGAATGCCTAAGATGTGCTTATGCTTAAATTTATATGATATTAGAACACTCCAGATCTTTGAAGGGGCAACATGATAAAACATAAGACTACAAATTTCAATTTTTTTTAATGGATGTTAGTATTACTTGTAATCAACAGTGATTTGTTCTAAAATGCAAAACTTCCCACCTTAAAATCTATCATGAGTTTCCTATTTCGTTGAGAATAAAATCCCAGCTCCTTCTCATGGAATGCAAAACCCCTTATGGCCTCATCTCACATCCCTTTGTACCTGAGCAATGCAGAAGTACTTACGGCTCCCAGCACCTACGAGTGTCCCATGCCTCTGTGACTTGGCACATGGGCCTCACTAAGCCTGGAATGTCTTTGCTCTCTTCTCACCTGATGGATTCCTATTTATTCTCAACACTTAATTCATAACTATCACCTCCTCTGCTGAGTGTTTCCTGACTCAACTGTCAAAAGCAATTCTTACATAAGTCTTCTGGCTTTGTCAGTCTTTATAATATTGCATGCACACTATATGCCAAATATTGTTCATGTGTGTCTGTAACTTTTCATCTATTACACTGGATAATTCTTGGGGAGCCAGATTCATTTTATTTTTTATCTTTGTATTTTGAGTACTTTGCACAGTTGCTCAATATACATTAAGTTGTGTGTAACATTTTGTTGAAAACTTTTCCATTTTGCAAACCTTATGATGATTAGAGGAAAATGTATTTAAAAGTAATGCACCACTAGATAATGTTAGTGAAACATGAAATAAGCTTTGCAAATTTGTGCCTTACAATACCAAACGGAAGACACCTCTGTTCAAAATTTCTTGCTGGATAAACAAGGGTAGGGTCAATGTGTCATAACTCAGATGGATGTAAATGAAAGGGGCATTTACTCAACAAAGAAGAACAATAACAACGAGGTCTTCCTGACCTCTGATGTTCAGACTAGCTGGTGGAAAAATTAAAGTGTGATTTTTCTGTTTGTCCCAAGAACTCTAAATGAGACCCACATAAACATCTGCTTTAATAACTGAATCAAAGTTATTGAAGCTTTGCAGCAGACCTGCCAACCAAGAAGTGTTGGAATAGGTCATTCTATCAAATCCACTGGGTCGTTTGGTCAGAGTACTCACAGGCCTTGAGCCCGAGTATTTCAGAAGCCCCCATCCTTAGCAATGAGGAGTGCAGGTGAGGTGACAGGGACAGATGTAGGAAAGGAGTCTCATTTTGAAACAAGAGTTAACACACTGTCCTCCTCTGGTAAGAGCCTATGTATCAGTAGTGCAAAGCTTGCTGAGATGGAGACCAGAACTACGCTGAGCTTGTGACTCTTTAGCAGCAACTTGGACCTGGCCTGGCAAAAGCTGTTATAGCACCAAGCTGAGGTTCCTGAGCTAAAGCAGGAGTCACATCCACTAAAAGGAGAGATGCCCAGACATGCTGAGAAGGCTGTGAGAGAAATAGCATACGTGAGCCAAATGCTAGAGTAGGGTCAGGAATGAAGAGAAAGTAGACTGGGATAGAAATGAGGAGCAGAGGGCTCTTTGAACAAGCACTTGGAACACCAAAAGCCTTTGCCTGGTGTGTGGACAGGTAACCTTGCTCTCAGCTGCTCAGCTGTGCCCAACTCTTTGCAACCTCATGGACTGTAGCCCACCAGGCTCCTCTGCCCATGGGATTTCCCAGGCAAGAATACTGAAGTGGGTTGCCATTTCCTTTTCCAGAAGATCTTTCTGACCCAGGGGTCAAACCCATGTCTCCAGCTTGGCAGGCAAATTCTCTACCCCTGAGCCACCAGAGAAGCCCCAATCTAGGTGGATAGTGCTTTGTAAATAAAGGGAAGATATTCCCCACTTCTCCTCAGGAGTGAAGGTGTTCTTCACAAAGAAGAGCAGAGAATTTATCTGTGTCAGTGTTTCTAAAGCCCCATGGAAATTACTATTGGAAATTACTGCCATGGCAGAAGGACTTCTGCACTGACTCCATGGATTCTGGGTTTTCACAAAGCTAGAGTCTCACAGAGAGCCCAAGGTGAGTGTGAGAAAAGGAAGGTAGATTTTAAGCAATTCATCAGGCAACTTCAGTACATGAAAATGTTCAGTGACCCATGCAGTGCTTCTTGTCTTCCAAACATTGATAAATGGACTCTTGCTCTCCATCAGGGTATATTTCTCATTTGGATATTGTCATCTAGATGCTCCTCTACCTGGGTGTTTTCCAGACATCCTTGTGCATTTGCAGTCAAGATGTTCAAGATTTCTTAGGATGGTTAAAGACTTGGACTGCCTTCCAATTCTGAAACAAGATAGCTTCAGTGGTATCCTATCCCAGAAGATCACCCCAAAACCATAGGTAACCCAAGGAGGTGCTTTCTACCTTGACAGATGAAACCAGAAGAGCCTGAGCAAGAATCCTAACAGTGTCAGAAGAATGAAGCCAACCAAATTTACACTGGCAGAGCTCAGAAAACCAAACTATCATTAGAACAGACCAACAAGTCAACTACAAGCTCAACCTAAACAAGGCAATTGACCTCTAACACAGAAAATATGAACAGGATCAATGGTCTGCTAACATCATAACCAAAATATTCAGGATACAGTAGAAAATCACTCATCCTACCAAGAACCAGGAAAAACCATAATCTGAATGAGAAAAGATAATCAGCTGATGCCAGTTACAAGATATATGTGATGCTGGAATGTCTGACAAAGATCTTAAAGCAGCTGTCATAAAGTGCTTTAAAAAGATCAATTGCAAGTCCTCATGAAACAAAAGGAAAATTAGAAAATTACAGCAAAGAAATAGAAGTTATGACAATTTGGTGAATGGGGAGATGTTTGCAAATAATATATCCAATAAAGTATTAGTATTCAAAATATATAAAGAACTCCTAAAACTCAATGGCAAAAACTCAAATAATACAAGTAAAAAAAACGGGGAAAGGACATGAAAATTTTTCCAAAGAAGATATACGAATACCCAACAGGTACATGAAAAGGTGCTCAAAATCAGTTCAGTTCAGTTCAGTCTCTCAGTCATGTCCGACTCTTTGCGACCCCATGAATCGCAGCACACCAGGCCTCCCTGTCCATCACCAACTCCCGGAGTTCACTCAGACTCATGTCCATTGAGTCAGTGATGCCATCCAACCATCTCATCCTCTGTCATCCCCTTCTCCTCCTGCCCCCAATCCCTCCCATCATCAGAGTCTTTTCCAATGAGTCAACTCTTCACATGAGGTGGCCAAAGTACTGGAGTTTCAGCTTTAGCATCACCCCTTCCAATGAACACCCAGGACTGATCTCCTTTAGGATGGACTGGTTGGATCTCCTTGGAGTCCAAGGGACTCTCAAGAGTCTTCTCCAACACCCACAGTTCAAAAGTAGCAATTCTTCGGTGCTCAGCTTTCTTCACAGTCCAACTCTCACATCCATACATGACCACTGGAAAAATCCGAGCCTTGACTAGACAGACCTTTGTTGACAAAGTAATGTCTCTGCTTTTTAATATGCTATCTAGGTTGATCATAACTTTCCTTCCAAGGAGTAAGCATCTTTTAATGTTATGGCTCCAGTCACCATCTGCAGTGATTTTGAAGCCCCCAAAATAAAGCCTCTCACTGTTTCCACTGTTTCCCCATCTATTTGCCATGAAGTGATGAGACCAGATGCCATGATCTTCGTTTTTGAATGTTGAGCTTTAAGCCAACTTTTTCACTCTTCACTTTCTCTTTCATCAAGAGGCTTTTCAGTTCTTCTTCACTTTCTGCCATGAGGATGGTGTCATCTGCATATCTGAGGGTATTGATATTTCTCCTGGCAATCTTGATTCCAGCTTGTGCTTCATCCAGCCCAGCATTTCTCATGACGTAGTCTGCATATAAGTTAAATAAGCAGGGTGACAATACATAGCCTTGATGTACTCCTTTCCCGATTTGGAACCAATCTGTTTTTCTGTGTCCAGTTGTAACTGTTGCTTCCTGATCTGCATACAGATTTCTCAGGAGGCAGGTCAGGTGGTCTGGTATTCCCATCACCTCAAGAATTTTCCACAGTTTTTCTGTGATCCACACAGTCAAAGGCTTTAGCATAGTCAATAAAGCAGAAATAGATGCTTTTCTGGAACTCTCTCGCTTTTTTGATGATCTAATGGATGTTGGCAATTTGATCTCTGGTTCCTCTGCCTTTTCTAAATCCAGCTTGAATATTTGGAAGTTCTCAGTTCATGTCCTGCTGAAGCCTTGCTTGGAGAATTTTGAGCATTACTTTACTAGCGTGTGAGATAAGTGCAATTGTGCGGTAGTCTTTGGCATTGCCTTTCTTTGGGACTGGAATGAAAACTGGCCTTTTCCAGTCCTGTGGCCACTGCTGAGTTTTCCACATGTGCTGGCATAGTGAGAGCAGCACTAGTGCACCCCCTGGCATAGCATTATTTACAACAGTTAATTATTTACAACAGCTAAAGTGGAAATAACCCCAGTGTCCAGGTACAGATAAATCCATAAAAGTGATGTGGGATATATATACACAATGAAATATCGCTCATCCATAAAAAATAAAGAAGTCCTGCCATTTGCAACAGCATGGATGGACTTTGAGGGCATTATACTAAGTGAAATAAGTCAGGCAGAGAAAGACAAATACCATACAATCTCAATTATATGTAGAACTTTTTTTTTTAAATAGCAAAGAAAGAAACCAACTCACAGAAAAAGAGATCAGGTTTGTGGCTACCACATTTGGGGACAGGAGGAGAAATGGGATGGTGGTCAGAAGATAGAAGGGTCAAAGAAAAAAAAAAGGGATGGAAAGATCTGAGCAAACTTGCATAGTTCCATTTCTAGGTCCACTTCCATGACTCTGGTTGTGTTTCAATCCATCATAATGATTATACAAGGTATTAAGAGTTGTGGATTGGAATATCCCTGGAACAAATAAGAATATGTAGTGTTTCTTACATTTCCTTAACTATGAACAGTAATTTACCCATCTCTATTTTCCCAAGTTGCCTGAGTAAATTAAAATTTTCAGTAAAGATCAGAATGCATGAGACATAAGAGATGCAGGTTCGATCCCTGGGTTGGGAAGATCCCCTGCAGTAAGAAATGGCAACCCACTCTAGTATTCTTGCCTGGAGAAACCCGTGAACAAAGGAGCCTGGTGGGCTACAGTCCATGAGGTCACAAAAGAATTGGACACAACTGAAGCAGTTTAGCAAGCAAGAAAGAAAAATAATAATTTTCATGCCCTGTTCTGGGGTTACCCAAGATAACCTCATTTGTCACTGTTAAAATTAGCCTCAAAGAACAGTCCACCCTTTTGTAAAAATGTCCTAGTTTAACTATCACTCAATTCTACACCTAGTTTCTAGATAGATGGTCTTACTGAGGTTACCTACACTGAATAGAAAGTGAAATCACAGCTGGTGATCAAAATTGCCTATCCGGTTCAGAAACGCAAACTTGAGTTGATCTGCCCTGAGCTCCTAATTCAGCATGCATTAGGTGAAGTGAATTTTAGTCTTAGAACATTTAGAATTCACCTCTGTTACTCAGCCAGCAGTCAAAACTGACAGGCAGATACCCAAGAATGTTAGTAAGATCTCCAAACATTGGCAAAGGCAACTTAGATGCCCAGAAAGATCACTGGGATAAAAAATTAACAGCCAGATGTAGGTGAGATTGCCCAAGACAAAATAGGGAAATACTTCTATGTGCATGTTGGAAAGTCAAGGCAGGAAAGCTCAACCAGAGGTCAGGCTAAGGCAGCTTGAGACGCGATGGAGGGGTGGGTAAAGGATCTCAGACCATGGCCTTCAACATGGCTGTGACCTGAAGCTGATTTGTGGTATGGAGTAAAGGGCCAAAGCAAGAATGCAAGTGAGAGAGTAGCATAACAAGCAATGATGCAGAACAAGATTCAGAGTCACAGCTTTAGTGATGGGAAGCTGAAGTGCCTGTCTATGAAAAACTGAGCTTCAAGTATTTTATCATTTCATGTCATTGGAAGAGATGCTTCTACTGTGTTTTCAGTTTGTTCTGAAATGATGTGTTATGACATAAGATTCAAACTCAAATGTGCCAAAGGTCAGACTGGCTCAATCTGCCCGAAGGAAAGATCATAATGAAAATTCCTAGAGAGGTTAATACATCAAATGTAATTATATCTCAGCCAGTTGGTCAACATTTCTGAGTACATTTTTGGTACAGAGTTCAGTGTGAAGTGCTCTAAATTTCTATTTTATATCAGACTATTTTACTGGTGTAAGTTTTATCTTTGAATTAAAAGAGATACACAATTCTCAAAGATTGTAATAGTTCTCGAGCGAATGATTTTTTTTTGATTCATGGACTTCTATGTCCAGTCGTAAAATATCCCTTCTTTACAATCTTATATTTCCATTTTCCATCACTTATCAGAAATATTTTGACATATGACCAAAGATAAATAATCCTTAATCAAGGAGAAATATGGTTGATTATATAATCAGGGATAAACTAAAATATAATTAAATAATTTTGAAATGGCAACATAAATCTAAAGATAAACGAATCAATCTACAAATTAGTAAAGATAATATGGCATATAGTTATAAATATGATTCTTTTTCACATATTAATGAGGAAAACAAAATTTCCAGCTACAAATATTGTTTTGCATTATTCCAAGACCTGAGTCTTTTAAAATATTAATGTTTAAAAAATATTTAATGTCACTGACAGATTTAATGTATCATCTCATGATATTATTTAGCCCAAAGACTTAATATTTGAAATGAATAAGAAAATACTTGCTTTATTTTCCACATAATATTTTTGAGTAAGACACTTCTTTTCCTGTGAAACACTACATGCTTAAAATGTCCAGAGACTGTATTTGAATTCTTGTTCCTAATCAAGCTCTTTAAGCTTTTATTTCAGTTGAAACTCTTTACATTTAAGCTACTTTGTTTGATTAAATTTAATGTGAGGAAACTTCTTATTTGTTCTTTCTCCATAAAAGGGCTAGTCTTTGATAAACATTTTGTCTCTTATCCTGGTCTATGATCATAAGTGTTTACTGGGAAAGATAAAGTCTCTGAGGTTTTCGTCTGGAGATGACTTTTAAACAGTGCAAACTGTACTCTGCCTAGAACACCACATTACATCAGCCAAAGGTAGAAGAACCCTGTACTTTGATGGTTCTGTTTATAAGCCTTTTCCTTCCTTTATTCTCTCATATTTTCTTTATCTTAATTACCCCACTATGCAGCCTACTAGTAGCTGAATAATACCAATGCTGCGCTGTGCTTAGCTGCTCAGTTGTGTCCAGCTCTTTGCGACCCCATGGACTGTAGCCCGCCAGACTCCTCTGCCCATGGAATTCTCCAGGCAAGAACACTGGAGTTGGTTGCCATGCCCTCCTCCAGGGGATCTTCCCAAGCCAGGGATCAAACCTGGTATCCTGTGTTGCAGGCAGATTCTTCACTGTTTGAGCCACCAGGGAAGCAAATGGTAAACATCCAATTAAAAATGGTTTAATAATAAATGAATGACGGGTGTAATCCTAAACATATAGGA
This sequence comes from Bison bison bison, assembly GCF_000754665.1. Lineage (NCBI taxonomy): Eukaryota > Metazoa > Chordata > Mammalia > Artiodactyla > Bovidae > Bison > Bison bison. The sequence goes on along the minus strand of NW_011495039.1, from coordinate 5,637,343 downwards.
TCTAGAGTTCTTAAAATTATTCTTAATCATACATGCATAACTCTTTACAAACCCAGTTCTAGATAACATTATCTTCCTCTTGAAAGATCAGTACTATCTTCAGTGCAAAGAGTGTGAGCTGTGCTACATGGAGTAAAGTACTTTGCCTCTCTGAATCTGGGTATTTTCCCCCCTAAGGAATGAGACACAAAATACAAAGAACACACCGAATATAATAACCATTTCACAAGTGGTAGCCATTATTGTTACCACCTGTGAGAGCTATTTGAAAGAAGGTTTCCTGAACCACTTTATTTTCATGTATATTTTTATGTTTTCTTATAGTATTATCCAAGTACCACAGAGACATGGAAATATGTGACAAGATGTGAATAATTCATATTGATTAAAATAAATATGTCAGAGGAAAGATGATTCGTTTTAAAACCAAATTTTTTTTTTTACTCTTTCTGCTTTTTTATATTCATTTCCAATTTTACTGTGTTATAATCAGAAAATATAGAAAATGTAGTATTGCACTTTTGGAATGTATTTTAAAGCTTTCTTAGTGGCCTATTACACAGATTTTATGAATGGCTCACTCATGCTTCTTTATGCTATAAAGAAAATGTGTCCTTCAGGAATTGGCATTAAATTCTTTGAAAACTAAAAAATACTGTTGGGAGGTGGTGACCTCTTTTTATATAACTTACTCATTCCTGGAGAAAATCTCCAGGGGGAAAGGAGGAGAAGTGGGGACAGTTTAGGGTTCGCCTGCCTTCTTGCTTCCGTCAGCTCTGTACTCTCTCTGGGCACTCTACAGTTGTTATCCCTTAGATAATAAGTAGCTTTGGAGGATGCTGCTATTTATTTTGTCACAGAAAAGAAAATTCAGAAGCTCCTCTGCCAACCTATTGCCCACAGAAGTCCCTTACTCCCTTGTACTCCAGGCCACTCGTCACCTTTACACAACACCACTTCTGCCCTTTATCCACCCAGAGTCACCCTGGGTTCCCATGTTAGTTCATATGAGCCATTCCTCTTTCTTAGGCAGCGCCCACAGTGTTGAGTCTGGGGAGGGGAACAACATTCTCTGTACTTTTGCTATCTTGTTAGGAATGGGAAATCTCAAAATCTACGATGAGGTAATTTTATCCCAAGAGCCTGTGCTAATTCATTTAAGAGTCCTATGTGAAAACTGCTATGAAGTGTTTTGAATTATACATCATGTCTGACATTGGGAGGATCATTTATCTTTCTATTAAAATAAAACGCCTACTGACTCTTGATAGTCAATGTGAATTTTAAAGATGCTTTGAATAGTCAAAATTCTTGGAAAAGAAAGTACCCACTCTATTGCTAGATACAACTCTTTTCCTGGGGAGGGAGAAGATTTTTTTTTAAAAATTAAGAGCCATTCCCCTAAGTTGTATCCAATTTTTATGACCTTATGGGCTGTAACCCACCAAGCTCCTCTGTCCATGGAATTTCCCAGGCAGGAATACTGCCATTTCCTTCTCCAGGGGATCTTCTCGACCCAGGGATCAAACCCTGGTCTCCTGCACTGCAAGCAGATTATTTTCTGACTGAGGCACCAGGTAGAAAAAGGGGTAGTTTCATCCAATTTCCAAAGGTGGAGGAAGGGAGTATCAGTCTCACTCTGCCTGACTGCCTGAGCTGGACATCCGTCCTCTCTGGCCCTCAGACTGGAAATTATACCATCATTCCTCTCGGTTCTCAAGCTTCCAGATTCGGGCTGGAATACACCACCATCTCTCCTGGGGCTCTAGCTTGCAGACTGCACATCATGGGACTCCTCCTCCTCAATAATCATATAAATCAATTCTTTATAATAAATGCCTTTAGGTATCAAAAAAATTGAGAGACATTCAGTTTGATAATTTGCTGGCACAGTGACCATGCCATACATGCATATAATTTGTATAATCTCTTTATGTTTTAAGCACATGTTGAAACACTTCCTGTGAACAACCTACTAGGGATTACTCTGCCCTGGGGGTGGCAAAAGCAGCAGGCAGGGTTAGGGTGATTCTCAGAGGAACAGCTACTTGATGGTGAAAGACTGTCACTGACTCAGAGTATGTGTATCTCTGACCACGTCAACTATCTGGGTGTATATGAACATGGTACCATAAAGGACCTCACCTTCATCCTAAAGTGGTCCACGAGTGGGATGGAAAAAACATGGACTGATTTTTAATCATTTCATCTTCTCTATTCCTCAGTATAATCACTTTGCATGTTTTCTGTATTAGCCGTTCATACATGAGTTCAGCCTTCCTTTCTGAGAAAGAATAGAGCTGACTAACACGGCTAGAGCCAAAGACGGAAACGCTCTTATCTTTACCAACACAAAATAGGCATTCCCAGTAGAATAAAAGATTTTACCCAAAACAGAAATTCCAAAGAGATACGAGAGTTAGAACAGGACCATTGTTGTGTCCAGTATATACTCTGTCAGATATGCGTCCTGTACTTCTGTATGAAATAAAAGGACTGCAAATCCACAAAGCTGCAAAGCCTTGAGTGGATGACAAGTGAGAAGAGTTCCTAGGAAAAGAACCTCGATGGCATTTGGACCACTTTCAAATACACTACAGCACACATCAGATAGACACAACGTTCCACTTAGTCTACTTTGTTTTAAAGTCATCATATTTTACAAGGATTAAAATAAATATAATGGGCAAAGGAGAAAAGGAAACCTATACCCATCTGAATGCAGAGTTCCAGAGAATAGCAAGGAGAGATAAGAAAGCTCTCCTCAGTGATCAATGCAAAGAAATAGAGGAAAACAATAGCATGGGGAAACTAGAGATCTCTTCAAGAAAATTAGAGCTACCAAGGGAACGTTTTATGCAAAGATGGGCACAATAAAGGACAGAAATGGCATGGACCTAACAGGCAGAAGATATTAAGAAAAAGTGACAAGAATACATGGAAGAACTATGCAAAAAAGATCTTGATGACCCAGGAAGCCACGATGGTGTGATCACTCACCTAGAGCCAGATATCCTGGAGTGCAAAGTCAAGTGGGCCTTAGGAAGCCACACTACAAACAATGCTAGTGGAGGTGATGGAATTCCAGGTGAGCTATTTCAAGTCCTAAAATATGATGCTGTTAAAGTGCTTCACTCAATATGCCAGCAAATTTGGAAAACTCAGAAGTGACCACAGGACTGGAAAAGGTCAATTTTCATTCCAATGCCAAAGAATATTCAGACTATCACACAAATGCACTCATCTCACACGCTAGCAAAGCAATGCTCAAAAATCATCAAGTGAGGCTTCAACAGTATGTGAACTGAGAATTTATAAATGTACAAGCTGGGTTTAGAAAAGGCAGAGGACCAGAGATCAAATTGCCAACATCCATTGGATCATCAAAAAAGCAAAAGAGTTCAGAAAAACATCTACTTCTGCTTTATTGACTATGCCAAAGCTTTTGACTGTGTGGATCACAACAAACTGGAAAATTTTTCAAGAGATGGGAATACCAGACAACCTAACCTGCCTCCTGAGAAATCTGTATGGAAGTCAAGAGAAGCAACAGTAAGAAACAAACATGGAACAATGGGCTGGTTCCAAAGCGGGAAAGGAGTACCTCAAGGCTATATATTGCCATCCTGCTTATTTAACTTATATGCAGAGTACATCACGTGAAATGCTGACTGGATTTTATCTGCATCCTAACTGAATGTTATCTGCCTATCTGAACTTATCGATATTAACTTCAGATATGCAGATAACACCACCCTTATGGCAGAAAGCGAAGACAAACGGAAGAGCCTCTGGATGAGAGTGAAAGAGGAGAGTCAAAAAGCTGGCTTAAAATTCAAAATTCAAAAAACGAAGATCATGGCATATGGTCCCATCATTTCATGGCAAATAGATGGGGAAGCAGTGGAAACAGTGAGAGACTTTATTCTGCGGGGCTCCAAAATCACTGCAGATGGTGACTGCAGCCATGAAATTAAAAGACGCTTGCTCCTTGGAAGAAAATTTATGACCAACCTAGACAGCATATTAAAAAGCAGAGACATTACCAACAAAGTTCCATCTAGTCAAAGCTATGGTTTTTCCAGTAGTCATGCATGGATGTGAGAGTTGGACCGTAGAGAAAGCTGAGTGCTGAAGAATTGTTGCTTTTGAACTATGGTGTTGGAGAAGACTATTGAGAGTCCCTTGGACTCCAAGGAGATCAAACCAGTCAATCCTAAAGGAAATAAGTCCTGAATATTCATTGGAAGGACTGATGCTGAAGCTCTAATACTTTGGCCATCTGATGAGAAGAACTGTTGCTGCTGCTGCTAAGTCACTTCAGTTGTGTACAACTCTGTGCGACCCCATAGATGGTAGCCTACCAGGCTCCCCCGTCCCTGGGATTCTCCAGGTAAGATCACTGGAGTGGGTTGCCATTTCCTTCTCCAATGCATGAAAGTGGAAAGTGAAAGTGAAGTCACTTGGACGTGTCCAACTCTCAGCGACCCCATGGACTGCAGCCTACCAGGCTCCTCCGTCCATGGGATTTTCCAGGCAAGAGTACTGGAGTGGGCTGCCATTGCCTCCTCCAGATGAGAAGAACTGAGTCATTGGAAAAGACCCTGATGCTGGGAAAGTTTGAAGGCAGGAGGACAAGGGGACGACAGAGGATGAAATTGGTTGGATGGTATCACTGACTCGATGGACATGAGTTTGAGCAAGCTCCAGGAGTTGGTGATGGACAGGGAAGCCTGGCGTGCTGCAGTCCATGCAGAGTCAGACACAACTGAGCGATTGAACTGAACTGAGTGAAAAATGATGAACATGATAATAGGTCACATTTAAAATACTTGTAAAAACTTCTATATAGACACTGACACGGATATACATTTTCAGAGTCCAAAGACTGAGGGGGAATTTAATATTAATACAATTTAGTAGTAAATACTAATAGACCGTAAAATAATGGAACTAAAGTATTCTCATTTTCCTTCACAGATAGGAGCAGTTTCTGAAAAAGAAAAAAAATCCATTTATCTGAGATGGTCACAGATTTGCAAAGTTCATGAGTCTGGAGGAATTGTTTGGGTTAAATATAAACAAATGATGTTTTGCAAATCAAGTCCAAATAATAAACTTAGAGGTATGTGTGAGTGCTTAGTCATAATCGACTCTTTGTGACCCTACAGACTGTAGTTAGCCAAGCTCCTCTGTCCATGGGATTTTCCCGGCAAGAATACTGGAATGGGTTGCCATTTCCCTCTCCAGTTGATCTCTTTGATCCAGGGATTGAACCCATGTCTCTTGCCCTCCTGCACTGACAGGCAGTTTCTTTACCAATGTGCCACCTTGGAAGCCTGATAAAGCTTAATGTATACACATATATAGATAAAGAATAATTTTTATTCTATTGTAACCCATCACACATACTATTTTAGAAATCATCACTTTCACATAAGATATTATGAATAGTCATCCTCTTAAATCATGAATTCAATCATGGATATTCTTAGTTTTATTTACCCAGGCCATTGTTACTGGACATTCAAATTGTTTTGAAAAGTTTATGGTTATATATACTTTTTTGGTCAGTTTTTAATTAACAAATATTTGGGCATGTGTCTTATAATTCCTATGGGTCAAATACCTGGCAGTGGAAATGCTCAGTCAGCGGTTAAAGGTTTTTGAAACATCTTGATACAGTTTGCTAAAATCTCCTCCAGAATGGTTATAGCAACAAATAAATACTTCTTCAGCAGTAGGCAAGTGTGCACTTACGAATGTGCTTCTTATAAACACCTATGTTTGGTATTATCACCTAGATCATTTCACATAGTACCTTTGTAGAAAGAACTTCAGCTGCTGATCAAATGCTTACTATGACAACATCTGCAGAGGTCAATAATCAAATTACTCATGTAACCTTCATGTACGAAAGAAGCCAATTCACTTTAACTGTGCAGAATGGTACCAAAACTTAATCTGCAGCCATTATTCTCTAGTTCTTTTGGAGGACAACTCTGGATAAAGATCAAAAGCTAGTTGCTCTGTGAAGCTGTTTGCAAGTTTGATTATGTAAGACATGCAGATGTAATGAGTCAGCGAATCAGATTAACCCATGCAACACACTGAATATCAAACAAGACTAAGGATTCAGAGGAAAATAAAAGTGATCCCCAGGGCCAAGATGTAAGTACTGTTTGGCAAAGCTGTATGTCTAAAAATAACAGATGTATCACAAGACCTATTTAAAATCTTAAGCGTGGACTCATTTTGGCTAGAGACTTTTAAAATCATAGGAAATCAAGTGTTCTCAAGTGATGTGGCTTCAGAGATACTCAGGTTCTTTCCAGGTAGAATAATATGGTATTTTTTTTAATCTTCATATAATGGAAAAAGCATAGGAAGAAAACTCAAAAAACCTGATTTTTTAATATCCCAGCTCCTCTATACACACAATATGACTTGGGAGAGTGGGGACACCTTTAAAATAAGAGCTTATTTTTATCAAGCACTCTTTATATTTCAGGTCTTTTGCTGTGTGTATGTGTATGTGTGTGTAATCCTACAGTAACTCCACTATATATCAAATTATGTATCCCCTTCTTTTTGCAGTTGTCACACTGAGGATGAGAGTCCATAGGCCTTGCCTTGCTTGACTTAGCCTTTGGATGGAGACATAGTGCTTGCCTCCAGAATCTATGGGCTTAACTGCCACTCTAAGTTGCATATTTGGAAAATGGGAAAACTTAGGGAATCAGACTAGATGTTTTCTAAATTTCCCTTTAAGTCTAAAATTCTCTGTAATGCCCATCTTTATTTTTAATAAAAAGGCGTATTTCTATGACTGCACAATCAATAAGGGCTGAAGCTGTCATCTAAACCTCCTAGTTCCATGCATGCTACTTTTAAAATGTACTGGCATTGTTGAGGTAAAATTCATACAAACTATTCAATTCAGTGGCTTTTAATATATTCACAGAGCTGGCAACCATCACCACAATCAATGTAGAATATTTTAATCACTTCAAGGAACCCATTAGCCATAACTCACCATTTCCATTCAAGCCCCTATCTGAAACTCAGCCCTAGGCAATTACTATCTGTTAACTGTCTCCATGGATGCACTACTTTGGAAACTTCATGTAAATAGAGTCATATGCTATATAGCCTTCTGTGACTGCCTTCTTAATATATTTTCAAGTTCATAATATTTTGAAGGTTCACCCATGTCGTTCAGTTCAGTTCGGTTGCTCAGTTGTGTCCGACTCTTTGTGACCCCATGAACCACAGCACACCAGGCATCCCTGTCCATCACCAACTCCCAGAGTTTACCCAAACTCATATCCATAACCATCTCATCCTCTGTTGTCCCCTTCTTCTCCTGCCCTCGATCCTTCCTAGCATCAGGGCCTTTTCAAATGAGTCAGCTCTTCGCATCAGGTGGCCAAAGTATTGGAGCTTCAGTTTCAACATCAGTCCTTCCAATGAACACCTAGGACTGATCACCCATGTTGTAGCCTATATTAATATTCTTCTGTGGCTGAGTATTTCACTGTATGGATATACCACATTTTGAATATCCATTAATTAGTTGATGGATATTTGGGTGGTTTACACATTTTAGCTTTTATAAATACTGATGCTAAAAACATTGGCATATATATATATTTATGTGAAAACATGCTTTCATTTCTCTTGGGTATATATCTAAGAAAAAAGCTCAGTCATATGCTGACTGTGCTTAACATTTTGAGGAACTGCTAGGCTGTTTTCTAAAGCAACTGCACCATTTTACATTCTCACCAACAGTTCATGAGAGTTCCAATTTTCCCACATCATTATGAACACCTGTTATTATTTGTCTTTTTCTTGGATTATAACTATCTTAGAGGGTACAAAGTGGCATCTCATTGCAGTCTTGATTTACACTTCCCTGAGAACTAATGTTGAGCATCTTTTCACATTTGGACAAATGTCTATTTAAACTCTTTGCCTACTTTTTTGAGTTGTCTTTTCATTATTGAATTGGAAGCAGTTTTTATATATCTCAGAGATAAGCCTCAGATATGGTTTGAAAAAATTTTCTCCATTCTGTGGGTTAACTTTCCACTAACTTGGTACTGTGCTTTGAAAGCAAAAGCTTTTAATCTTTATGATGTCCAATTCACCTATTTTTTCTTTTGTTTTTTATGCTTTTGGTGTCATATCTTGGTTGTTTTTGTTTAGTTGCTAAGTCGTGTCTGACTCTTTGTGACCCCATGGACTGCAGCACGCCAGGCTCCTCTATCCGTGGAATTCTCCAGGCAAGAATACTGGAGAGGGGTTGCAATTTCCTTCTCCAGGGGATTTTTCTGACCTAGGGATTGAACCCACATCTCCAGCTTGGCAGGAGGATTCTTTACCACTCAGCCACCTGGGAAGCCCTCATCATATCTTAGTAATCATTGCCTAATACAAGGTCTTTTTTCCCTTTACCTTCTTTTAAGAGTTTTAAAATTTTGTATCTTACATTTAGGTCTTTGGTCCATTTTGAATTAATTTTTGTATAGGGTGTTAGGTAGAGGTCAATCTTTGTCCTTTGTGAAAAATTGTGCTAACACTATCTCTTAATAAGAGTACTCTTTCCTCACTGAATTGTTTTGGTGTCCTGTACTCTACCTTGTTTTTCACATGTAATTTTTCATGTTCTTTTTCTTTCACTTTGCTTTCTTTAACATTTACAATCTAACCGCAAATTCCCTGAGTTTATATGCCCCACCCTCAATATCTGGCAGAATACTGAGTCTGTTAAGTGTTAGTCACTCAGTCATGTCCAACTCTTTGCAACCGCATATACTGCAGCCTCCCAGACTTCTCTATCCATGGGATTCTCCAGGCAAGAATACTGGAGTGGGTTGCCATTTCCTTCTCCAGGGACTCTTCCTGACCCAGGGATTGAACCCGGGTCTCCTGCAATGCAGGCAGATTCTTTACCATTTGAGCCACCAGGGAAGCCCACTGAGTCTGTAGTAGGTACTTAATAAATACTTCATTGATTTCTTGGTTGCACAATAGGCTTAAAGGTATCAAAGGGTTAAAGGAAATAATCCAGGAGTTATTACAGAGAAACCAGGTATAAATTTCATCTTACATTGATCTATCTCAACTGATAGTTTTGAAAATGGCAAAACAGCTAACTAATATTTGGAAAACAACCTAAATTAATATTCTATTAGGAGTCATTTCTAAATCATTACATTCAGATATATTTCTATGTTGGTAAAACTTGCTATTGTGGGGAATTCCTTTATAAAGAATGTAATCTCCAAGGTCTTTTCAAGACATGGAGTCAACTTCTTTCAAACTATTCTTTTAGGGAGTATATACAACTTACTACATTTTTGCTATTCTATACTCTCCTGTGTGTCCACTAATTACATAGCCAATGGGATGTTTTCACTAGTTATTCAACATAGTAAGATAAAGCATCTACAGACAACAGTCCAAATTAAAAGGAACTAACTGTAAAACACTGTGCCTCTCTGTTCATTGCAAACACATCTCTCTTCCAGATACTATAGCCATGCTGTCAATTCAGAGAATTTGAGAAGTAGAAAAGAAAAAACAGGTTTCCTCCTGACCTATAAACATGAAACCTGTTTTCTTAAAAAGTTCTGGTTTTCCTCCATTAAATGGATAATAAATTAATCTAATCTAAGACTCATTTTTCAGTTAAGGTTTGCAAGCAAGTCTCTAAAAATGCAAATTATATAATAGGCCCTTGGATTTTTCCTGTCCTTTTTCTTCATCTTATTAATCTTGCAAGAAATATCATATGTGTCTTTCAGAACATTGAATTTTACTGAGGAGATGTTCCTGAATAAAGAAAACAATGTTCTGATAAATGTTTAACAAAATTCTTATGAAAAAATTTGGAAAGAGGTTTGAGAAATTAAGGCTTCTCTTTTGTTGTCTGAACAAGATGAGTGTCAAATTTGAAACATTGGCAAATTTTTGAGCAGTATGTCTTAAAATCTGGAAGTATACAAAGGAACAGTTCAATAAAATTCTGTATGTGAAAAAAATAGTTCAGGAAAATAACACATGTATATAGAAGGAAAACCCAAACTCCCAGTCAGTCTACTTATTTAATCTAGTCAATTGCTCTTTGTTAGTTACATTTTGCTTTTTAAAAATCTAAATCTGCAGTGGTCAAATGAGGAAATTATGATGAAACATGTGACCTACATCAGGAAATACAAATAAAAATAAGGTCAATGGTTTAAATATTGGTTAGAAAACTGTGTTTAAGACTCAGAGAAAAGACAACCTATAGAATGGGAGAAATTTATTTGTAAATGACACAACCAACAAGGGCTTAATCTCCAATATGTACAAACAGCTCGTACAACTCAAGAGCAAATAAACCAAACAACTCCAATTGAAAAATGTGCAGAAGGCTTTAAGACATTTCTCCAGACAAGACAGACAGATGACCACTAGTGTAAAAAGAAGCTCAAGATCACTAATTATTCAGTTCAGTTCAATTCAGAGGAAATCAAAATGACAGTGAGGCACCACCTCACACCAGTCAGAATGGCTGCTGTTTAAAGGTCTACAAACAGTAGATTCTGGAGAGAAAAGGGAGCCCTCCTACACCGGTGGTAGGAATAAGTTGGTACAGCCATTATGGAAGTAAGGAGGTTCCTCAGAAAATTAAAAACAATTACCAAATGAGCCAGCAATCCAACCCCTAGGTATGCTGCTACTGCTGCTGCTGCTGCTAAGTCGCTTCAGTCGTGTCCAACTCTATGCGACCCCATAGACGGCAGCCTACCAGGCTCCCCCGTCCCTGGGATTCTCCAGGCAAGAACACTGGAGTGGGTTGCCATTTCCTTCTCCAATGCATGAAAGTGGAAAGTGAAAGTGAAGTCACTTGGTCGTGTCTGACTCTCAGCGACCCCATGGACTGCAGCCTACCAGGCTCCTCCATCCATGGAATTTGCCAGGCAAGAGTACTGGAGTGGGGTGCCATCACCTTCTCCTAACCCCTGAGTATATGCCTGGACAAAACTATAATTAAAAAAGATACATGGACCCCTATGTTCATAGCAGCACTATTTACAATAGCCAAAACATGGAAACATCCTAAATGTCTCCTAGCGGGAGAATGGATAAAGAAGATGTGGTTCATGTATACAATGGAATACTACTCAGCCATGAAAAAGAACAAACTAACACCATCTGCAGCAACCTGGAAGCAACTAGAGATAATTGTCCTAAGTGAAGTAAGTCAGAAAGACAAATACCATATGATACCACTTAAATGTGGAATGTAAAATATGACAGAAATGAACCTATCTACAGAACAGAAACAGACTCCCAGACAGAGATCAGATGTGGTTGCCAGGTGGGTGTGGGGCAGGGGGCGGGATGGACTGGGCATCTGGGATTGATATAATAGATGCAAACTATTACATTTAGAATAGATAAACAACGAGGTCCTATTGTATAGCACAGGGAACTGGATCCAACCTCCTGGGATAAACCATAATGGAAAAGAATTTTGAGAAAGTGAAAGTCACTTAGTCATGTCCACTTCTTTGCTACCCCAAGGACTGTAGCCTGCCAGGCTCCTCTGTCCATGGCATTCTCCAGGCAAGAATATTGGAGTGGGTAGTTGTTCCCTTCTCCAGGGCATCTTCCCAAACCAGGTATTGAACCCTGCTCTCCTGCATTGCAGATTAACATTGAGAAAACAAAGTATATATGTGTAAAACTGAGTCACTTTGCTGTACAGCAGATATTGGCACAATACTGTAAATAAATTATACTCAATAAAAAAGACTTGGATTTGCATGTATCTCATATTTCTTTGGTTATTAATTGAATTGCCCTTTCAACTAGGTTAACTATATCAAGTAATAATTGCCATGCGTACATGGCAAATTGCTGATAAAGATCTTCTCCAGGGTAATTGAACTTTCTAAACAGCAGACATTACAGTGAGGTTTAGGAAAGATTAAACTCTTTGTACCTTGCCAAAGGCAATAATTAAAATGGATGGAATCTGCTTATATAAAATAGCTGTCCCTTCTTCTTCAACAAGAAATCTTGCTGTTTTCCAGTATTAAGAAGGCTAATCTTCTAAGAGAGAACTGAGCTTTTACCATTTCTCTTATTTTTTTCCAGGAAGAACTCCTAAAAGAACAATCAAAAGGAACTTGCACTCTGAGGAAGTGTCTGGCAATTTCAATGCACTGTGATCATTGCCCAAACCCATGGAAACCTGAGGAGGAACAAGTTCAATATTTTCTTCTGATCTTTGTCTACTTAAGTATCTAATTAGAATTGAGATTCTTATTTATCATCTTCCTCTAGAATTTCTATGCTAATCTTTGAATTTTAGGAAACCGGTAAAAAAAAAGCTCCAAGTTTTGAAAGGCAAACCTCAGTTTTTATCTAGACAACTAAAAAGCCTCACATTTAAAAGGAAAAGAAAATACTGTGTGTGTGTGTGTGTGTGTGTGTGTGTGTGTGTGTGTGTTTGAAGCAGAAGACTCTCTTTCAACCCAAGTGATCATCAACAGAAACTAGTTGTCTCAGTAGCTGGACATGTGAAATTCAATGGAAGTTTTCATTCCAGATTTTATGGTGACTATAGCTTGTAGGACATCTCTAAATGATGAGAGAGGAGAAAAAAGAATATTGAATCAAATGTGAGATGTAGATTATTGAATGAGGAGGAAGAACACACTATACGTTACAGATCCCAGAATGAAGTTCACATGCTATACGTAATTTATCCTAAGAAAGTCTTTTCTAGTAGTTGACAAAAACTGAGGCTCAGAGCAGTTTTGTGGTTTTTGCTTAAGAATTCAGACTAGTTAATCTAAAGTTATGATTGTGCCTAGGTGCCCAACTTCTAAGCCAGTGTTTTTTTCTCTTATATTTCCAAAGCACATAAACAGGTAAGTCATAGACAATTGTACAAATGGTCCTTTTGCACAGGAAAAGAAGTTCAATTTCAAATGCAATGAGATACACTTCCTCAAGTAGCAGGCAAGCAAAACCCAAACTACAACAACAAACTCTTGGTGAGACTGTAGCGGAATAGGTACTTTCACACACTCTCGACAGCATTAAGAGTATGGCACAAACCCCACGGAGGAAGATTTTCCAAATCTAACCAAAGTACAGTTACATTTATACTTTGGATCAGGAATTCTCCCCCACACAGGTTGAAAATGATGGATGAAGAAAGGTTTTCATTTTGGTATTATTTGTATAGCAAAAACTAGAAATAACTCATGTATTAACACCATGAGGTTGCCTGAATTAACTATGATACACCCACACAATTGAGTAATATGCAGTAATAAAGGAGACAGAGGACTATCGTTCTGTACTGATATGAGAGAATTGTGGGATATGCTCTTGAAAAAAACAAGTTACACAAGAGCATATGTATTACACAAGAGCATATATACTACACTTTTATATAAGAAATGCGGAAACATAGAGATTGCAAAAAGAACATTGAAAGGATGGACAAAAATGTAACAAAAACTGTAAATTATAGGGGCCAGAAAGGGGAAAGAGAGGTAGAAAGGCCAGGAGAGGCATCTAGGTTTAAGTTTTTAATACAGCTTTGACTTCCCTACCATTTAAATGCATTGCCTTACTTTTTTTGTTGTTGTTGTTAAGGAAGAGAAAAAAAGAAAAAGGACTCCTTAAAACTGAAAACAAGCTTAAGCAAAAATATGTAACTGCGTAAGTGCATAACTGATAACAATCACAAAAACAGGTTGTTTTTTAAGTAACTTTAGAATATAGGTCTTCGACTGTACATCTTTAGGGACATACTCTACTGGGAAAACAAAAGATCACAAAGATACTTTAACTTCCTTTAGTAGTTTTATCACTAATAATTATTTTGTAACTACCTCAGTTCAGCTCAGTTCAGTCACTCAGTAGTGTCCGACTCTTTGCGACCCCATGAATCGCAGCACACCAGGCCTCCCTGTCCATCACCAACTCCCGGAGTTTACCCAAACCCATGTCCATTGATTCGGTGATGCCATTCAATCATCTCATCCTCTGTTATCCCCTTCTCCTCCTGCCCCCAATCCCTCCCAGCATCAGGGTCTTTTCAAATGAGTCAGCTCTTTGCATCAGGTGTCCAAAGTATTGGAGTTTCAGCTTCAATATCAGTCCTTCCAATGAACACCCAGGACTGATCTCCTTTAGGATGGACTGGTTGGATCTCCTTGCAGTCCAAGGGACTCTCAAAAATCTTCTCCAACACCACAGTTCAAAAGCATCAATTCTTCTGT
>NW_011495039.1:5600600-5622943 GCF_000754665.1 Bison bison bison | reverse complement strand
AACACCACAGTTCAAAAGCATCAATTCTTCTGTGCTCAGCTTTCTTTATAGTCCAACTCTCACATCCATACATGACCACTGGAAAAACCATAGCCTTGACTGGACGGACCTTTGTTGGCAAAGTAATGTCTCTGCTTTTTAATATACTGTCTAGGTTGGTCATAATTTCCTTCCAAGAAGTAAGTGTCTTTTTAATTTCATAGCTGCAATCACCATCTTCAGTTATTTTGGAGCCCAGAAAAATAAAGTCAAACACTGTTTCCCCATCTATTTGCCATGAAGTGATGGGACCGGATGCCATGATCTTAGTTTTCTGAATGTTGAGCTTTAAGCCAACTTTTTCACTCTCCTCTTTCTGTTTCATCAAGAGGCTTTTTAGTTCCTCTTCACTTTCTGCCATAAGGGTGGTATCATCTGCATATCTGAGGTTATTAATATTTCCCAAGGCAATGTTGATTCCAGCTGTGCTTCCTCCAGCCCAGCATTTCTCATGATGTACTCTGCATATAAGGTAAATAAGCAGGGTGACAATATACAGCCTTGAGGTACTCCTTTTCCAGTTTGGAACCAGTCTGTTGTTCCATGTCCAGTTCCGTTGCTTCCTGACTTGCATACAGATTTCTCATCAGGCAGGTCAGGTGGTCTGGTATTCCCATCTCTTTCAGAATTTTCCACAGTTTATTGTGATCCACATAGCCAAAGGCTTTGGCATAGTCAATAAAGCAGAAATAGATGTTTTCTGGAACTCTTGCTTTTTTGATGATCCAGCAGATGTTGGCAATTTGATCTCTGGTTCCTCTGCCTTTTCTAAAACCAGCTTGAACATCTGGAAGTTCACGGTTCATGTATTGCTGAAGCCTGGCTTGGAGAATTTTAAGCATCCCTTTGCTAGCATGTGAGATGAGTCCAATTGTGTGGTAGTTTGAGCATTCTTTGGCATTGCCTTTCTTTGGGATTGGAATGAGAACTGACCTTTTCCAGTCCTGTGGCCACTGCTGTGTTTTCCAAATTTGCTGGCATATTGAGTGCAACACTTTTATAGCATCATCTTTCAGGATTTGAAATAGCTCAACTGGAATTCCATCACCTCCCCTAGCTTTGTTCGTAGTGATGCTTCTCAAGGCCCACTTGACTTCACATTCCAGGATGTCCAGCTCTAGGTGAGTGATCACACCATCATGATTATCTGGGTCATGAAGATCTTTTTTGTATAGTTCTTCTGTGTATTCTTGCCACCTCTTCTTAATATCTTCTGCTTCTGTTAGGTCCCTACCATTTCTGTCCTTTATTGAGCCCATCTTTGCATAAAATGTTCCCTTGGTATCTCTAACTTCCTTGAAGAGATCTCTAGCCTTTCTCTTGTTTTCCTCTGTTTCTTTGCATTGATCGCTGAGGAAGGCTTTCTTATCTCTCCTTGCTATTCCTTGGAACTCTGCATTCAAATGGGTATATCTTTCCTTTACTCCTTTGCTTTTTGCTTCCCTTCTTTTCACAGCTATTTGTAAGACCTCCTCAGACAGCCATTTTTGCTTTTTTGCATTTCTTTTCCATGGGGATGGTCTTGATTCCTGTCTCCTGTACAATGTCATGAACCTCCGTCCATAGTTCATCAGGCACTCTATCAGATCTAGGCCCTTAAATCTATTTTTCACTTCCACTGTATAATCATAAGGGATTTTATTTAGGTCATACGTGAAAGGTCTAGTGGTTTTCTCCACTTTCTTCAATTTCAGTCTGAATTTGGCAATAAGGAGTTCATGATCTGAGCCACAGTCAGCTCCCAGTCTTGTTTTGGCTGACTGTATAGAGCTTCTCCATCTTTGGCTGCAAAGAATATAATCAATCTGATTTTGGTGTTGACCATTTGGTGATGTCCATGTGTAGAGTCTTCTCTTGTGTTGTTGGATGAGGGTGTTTGCTATGACCAGTGCGTTCTCTTGGCAGAACTCTATTAGCCTTTGCCCTGCTTCATTCTGTACTCCAAGGCCAAATTTTCCTGTTACTATTATAAAGCTTTATCATCAAAGACCATACAATGCAAAGAAAATCATTTTTTCCCAGGGGATACAAACTAGAGAACAAACTGTGTAGGTAACTGAGGAACTGAGAAGCAGAGAGGAGGTGATAAGGCAACCCAGATCGCTGAGACAGGAAGAAGCCATTCTAACTTGAAGCAAGAGACACAAAAAAGAAAAGGTAACGTTCCTGAGTCCAGAGGACCAGATGACATGTTAGAAACTAGAACTAATGTGACCTGTTCTCGGGACCTGGAGCTGCAGTGTGGAGACAGCTACATTCAGAGACATCTCCTAAGATACAGAGAAAAGGGTAGAAATACTGTGGCTTCTCCCCACCCACTGGTATCCCACAGGTGACTACTATTGGCTGGTTATGGAAGCTGCCAAGGTGAAGATTATGGAGCCAATCTGAGGATAAACAGGCTCAGGATGAGCATAGAAGCAACCAAATGTTATTCACCTTATTGGTAATGAAGATTTTCAGTGTTAGGGGAAAAAAAAGAACCTTATAAAATCAAAGTTAGGTAAAATTGCTAATATTGTTAATACTGAATTCAAGCTCTAAATATACACTCACAACTTTAAAGATGCATTTATTTTCTTGTTTCATTTATTGAAATGGCCTAGATGTAATTTCCCTCTAAGATTAAAAAAAAAAAAACACAACAAAAAAACAGACCACACTTAGACTGACATTTTGGTTCATAAGATCATTCTCTACTAAAAGGATTCAGGGCTCCTCCTGGGAGGAAATGTTGATTCTAGATCTGGGACAGAAAAGGTACAGACTGAGTCTGAGACATTTTGAGTTCAAGATATGGAGAAATGGGAACACTTGTGCAATATGGTGAGAGTGAAAACTGGAAGAGCTCACTCTGGAAATCGGTAGGAAGTTCCTCAAAAAACTAAAAATAAAGCTTCTGTATGATCCAACAATCACACTTCTGCATATGTCTATCTGAAGGAAACAGAATCAGTAATCAAAGAGTTATCTGCACCTACATGTTTACTGTAGAAATATTCATAACAGCCAATACATGAGAGGGGTTCCCTAGTGGCTCAGATGGTAAACAATCTGCCTGTAATGCAGAAGACCTGTGTTGGGAAGATCCCCTGGAGAAGGAAATGGTAACCCACTCCAGTATTCTTGCCAAGAGATTCGCATGAACAGAGGAGCCTAGTGGGGCACAGTCCATGAGGTCACAAAGAGTTGGACATGACTCACGACTGAGTGATTAACACTTTCACTTTCATACGTGGAAATAACGTAAAGGTCCATAGACAAAGGGATGGATAAAAATATGTACACACACACACACACACACACACACACACACAATGGAATGTTATTCAGTCATAAGAAAACAAGGAAATCCTACTATTTGCAAAAATATGGATGGACCTTGAAGTCATCCTGCTAAGAGAAGACAGAAAGACAAATACTGTATGATCTCACTTATATGGGTAGTTTTAAAAAGTTGAACTCACGGAAATGAAGAAAAGACTGGTTGTTACAAGGGGCTGGGGGGTAGGGAGAACTGAGATGTTGGCGAAAGGCTGTGCACCTTCAGTTGTAAGAGGAATAAGTTGTTAAGATGCAATGTACAGCTTGATGACCATAGCTACCAATACTGTAGTGTATATACTTGATACTTGCTTAGAGTCTGAATCTCTAGTATTCTCAACACACGCACACACACACACACACACACACAACTAGGTAAGGTGCTACTTGTGTAGGGTCCTTACCACTGAGCCATCAGGAATGCCCAGTAAGTAACCTTACTGTAGTAATTATTTCAAAATACATATGTATATCAAATCATTATGTTGTATACCTTCAACTTACACAATGCTATTTGTCAACTGTATATCAATAAAATTAGCAAAAATAAAGCTAAATACTTGAAGATAGCCTTCAAAATTTAATGGAGTTATCTTAAAAACAGACAATAACTTGAAAGGGCTCCTTAGCAACAGTATTTAATACTAAATGTTGTCAAAAAGAATAATTTTATAGTTGATTTAAAATTAACTTCATAAAAATCCTCTAAAGCACAATTAAACTAAAAAAGGGAAAGTCCAGAAAAATTCATGTGCAATCGTTTGAATTAGATATTAAACCAACCCTTAAGAGGTGCATTCTGTCTCCTGTAATGTAATTCAACACACCAGGCACAATGCATTCGAGCCCCAAGTGGATAATTTAAATCTCATCATATTTTGGATTTAACTTCCAATTCTTAAAAACTTTCAGGGTTAGATTTAAAATATGCTGAGAAGAAGACATGAGATAAACCCAGATAAATCCAAATCTGCTTTCTTCCATGAAAGAAATGAAACTCTAGATTGTTCTAGACTACACGAGGCTTCAAGGGCTTAACAACCATATGCAATGCATTGTCCCAGATCAGGTTCTGGTTTTGGACCAAGTGGGGATAACCTGGAGCTATCTGATTATGGCTCCATAGAAAATGAAATTTTAAATTATTGCTCATTTTCTAGGTGTAAAAATGGCTACATTCATTATGTAGGAAAATATGTTTACTTTTAGAGCTGAATCCTGAAAATAATTAGAGGCATATTGTGATGTCTATATTCCTTTCAAATAATTATGAATAATTTTTTTACAGAGATATTTAGCATGATCCTTCATTACCTGACTCCAGTTTACTTCTCTATTTCATCTAGCCATAGGGTGAAATAATAAATATCACCTATTTCTTTACTATTATTTAAAAAATAGCTACTGTTGAGTCTTTCAGGAAAAGTACATTTATTTTAACATATGACAAAACTCTTGCTTCAGAGCAAGAATATTTTTTAACCTGAAATTCTTGAATAGATGTCAAAATGTTTGAGAAGCGTGCATGTGTGTTTATGGAAATATACATTTTTCCTGGATGAATTTTATGTCTTTCATCAGGATGTCAGAGAGGCACGTGGCATTCCTAATGGATGCCAACACGCTTGCCAGTGTTACTTTATAATTCACTGCACTATACCCCCTAAAAGAACTTAAATGCTTAACTACGTTAAGGGTTTATAAAATAATCAGATCAAATTAAAATATTAAATGTGAAGCTCATAGTTTCTTTGCTGAACTTCTGGCCTCTTTACAGTATTTCCAAAACTGGTATTTCCACTTTTCCATTGCATGCTGAGGATAAAAGAAACTCTTGAGGGCTATTCCTCTGTATACATTCACATACGTCATAAATGTGTCTCGCTTTCAGACAATGAGGGGATGACAGTTGATTAAAGGATCTTGTCTTTGGAGGCTTTAGTGAAGAAGGGTCATTTAATCCTAAACCATTAGCTGGCTCATGTATCTGCCAGTAAAGCCTGAATATTTACTTGGTTTTGGATTAAAGTAAACTGCCGTGGACATGCTAAAGGCTGGAACACCAGAGGTGGTTCCTGTAGGAATAAGACTAGAGTTAGGGTGAGAAAGAAGGACATGGGCAGGGCTGGTCCTGTGGGCCCGCCACCTGAGCAGGAGCACAGCGTTCCATACTGAAAAGCACCTGGGGCCTGGTTTAATGCTTGGTGGTCAGTGCCTTGAAATTCTTAGCCAGTTTTCAACAAGGGGCCCCACATGTTATGCAGCAGGTCCTGCCTATGTGGCTTGGCCCAGGGCTTATCTCTGGAGCTGGCTGTAGCTCTGTTCAACTAGCTTCTTGCTCAGCTATTGCTACCCCGGGTTTCCTTCCTGCAGATAAGGGCTGGGGTTGGGGTGCTCCAGTTAACTGCAAAAGTACAAAAGCCATGAGCGAATCTGTACTAGGATGGGAGTGTGATAGGCGGGGAGGAAGGAAGACCTCAGTAGGGAGGAAAAAGTCCATCTAAACATTTAATTGTTACTGTCATGGCAATTTTATTCAATTTACATAACTTTCACTGACAATGCTCCGTCTTTAAATTTTTAGTAATTCCCCTTCTTCTACTGCCTCTGACATCCCTATATGAGAAGGGGCACCTCATCTGTTGATGGAAATAGTCTCAAGGATTTCCTGGACACCACAACTAACAATGGTGCTGAATGGTGCCGAATCCAGCAATTCTCTTATTTTTCTCTCTCAAAATTCAGAAGCACTGCTTTTCAAAATACAGTT
Source organism: Bison bison bison (assembly GCF_000754665.1). Taxonomy (NCBI): domain Eukaryota; kingdom Metazoa; phylum Chordata; class Mammalia; order Artiodactyla; family Bovidae; genus Bison; species Bison bison. Next base: position 5,616,810 of record NW_011495039.1, on the reverse strand, counting down.
GACAATTGTGGCAACATTTCCATGAGGCAGCATTTAAATGTTTGCCTATATCAACAGCGTTACACATTTTTTTTTTGGTCTCAAATTTGCAGTTGAGCAGAGCTGCTTAGTAGAACTGTGCCATGCACAGCCTGCTCAAGGGAACTCAAAGGCACTCAGAAACTACGATGACCATACATGTTCACAGGCCTCTCTCCTGGGTCTAGCCTCATCATGATGAATTCCAGTGAGTTGTTCAGCAGGGGAAGTGCTCATGATAAGCAGGGTAGACTTTGTTTCTTAATTTTTTCCATGATGGACAAACAGTAGCAACAATAACAACAATATTGACGTAGTTACATATGGGAACAGTACTTACAATGATAGTGTTACCATACCCGTAATGATTAATTATTATACATGAGAGACTGATTTGAACACTTACTCTATTTTATTCAATGCTGCCTGAGAAGTACCTACTGAAATATCCATGTCCTTGGAATCCTTGCTGTAGGTACTGAATTATCCTCTATTTATAAAAGAGAAAACTGAGACAAAGTGAAATGAATTGCTAGGTAGGTACTAGGTTATGTACCTAGTAACTGACAGAGTAGGAATTTTACCTACCACACACCAGTCAATCATTGGGTCCTATACATAGATTATTCCTAGATATTTATCAGCATTTTCATCTTCATTCCATGACTATCACTCCCTGTCCCTAGGCCTTATCAGTTTTTTTTTTGCCTAAACTATTTGAAAATCCTCTTCTTTCCCCATTTGGAACCTTGTCATCTTCTAGGGCATTCTCTACTACTTTGCCAAGGTGACCTTTTCTAAAGTATGTATTTTATTATATCTTTTTAATAACTCTCCTTTGCTTCCAGATTTCTTAAAAATAAATCTAGTAACTCCCATAAAAGTTATCACCTCAAACAGCCATAAGAAATCCAAGCTCTGAGTGTGATGTTTATAGTTTCCCTAGCATGGGGATTCTCTCCCCGTCATGCTGATAAATGGGATGTCCTTAAATCCCACTGTCATCATGTCCTGCCTTCACTTGCCCACTCTTCTCGGGCTCAGCTCAGACACCGCCTCCTCTGTGAAGGCTGTCCCTGAGTTAGGTGTTCCCTTATCTTTTCTCCCATATTGCTTATTGCTCTATTTTGCTTATTTTCCTATCTGTGCAGACTTCTAGAATAGATAATCTACAAGATTCATGACTGTATCTTGTTCATTATATTGTATGCCCAACATCTAAAACAATACCTGGAGTACAGAGTAAGTCCAACATATTTGTGCTGAAAAAAGGCATGAATTTATGACTCCAAGGGCTGGTCACTACTTCTGATTCTTAAACTCTATTGGACTACAAGGAGATCAGACCAGTCAATCCTAAAGGAAACAACCCTGAATATTCATTGGAAGGACTGATGTTGAAGCTGAAGCTCTGAGAGTTTGATCACCTGATGAGAAGAGCCGCGTCACTGGAAAAGACCATGACGCTGGGAAAGAATGAAGGCAGGAGGAGAAGGGGGTGACACAAGATGAGACGGCATCACCGACTCAATGGACATGAGTTTGCGCAAACTCTGGGAGATGGTGAAGGACCAGAAGCCTGGCGTGCTGTACTCTATGGGGTCACAAAGAGTCAGACATGACAGAGCGACTGAACTGAACTCAACTGAAGCTCTATGGAGAGGAGAAGGGACAGGAGGAGAAGTAGAGTCAAGAAGAAGAACCTCACTGTGTGGTGTACACTCATAAGGACTGTTGTCTTATTCTCTCTGGTCCTCACAATATCCTGGAGTAAATATTATGATTCTGACATACAGGAGGGAGAAAGTTCAGAGGCATTATACTACCTGCCCATGGTCACAGAGTTGGGACTCAAATTCTGATTTATATCCCTCAAAAGCCCACATCCTTTCCACTGCTATTAATGATGCCTTGACAAGTTTCACCACCAATGAACAGAAAGCATGTTTTCTAATTAAGGCTGAAACTTATTTGAAACAGCATTTTCTAAGGAATTTGTAATAAAGCTTTTTTTTGCCAGACTATTTGAACAATGGTTGCCATAAGATGACCAGAGACGCATGGGAAATGACATAATCAAGCTGACATCTGTAGACCAGGTTAGATTAGATCAAGCCTGTAAAGGCCTTTGAAAGGCTGCTTTATAAAATGACTTATATTGCATAGTTAACAGGTAAGAGAGTTTACAGATTTTTTTCCCTAATTTGTTAGACGTGAAGGTAATTTGCATTTTTCTCCAATGATCAGTTTTTTCCTTTGTTACTTATTGTGTAGCATTGATGTAAGAATTCAACCACTTCAAAGTAAGCTCTGTATTTGGATAAGCTCTTAAGAACAGGGATCAAGTTTAAAGCAGGGGACTTTCATCTTACCTGTTATTATTACATGTTTATATTCTAGTAAGTAGATACAAAGAACAGACTATTTTACTATTTCATCAGACCAATGATTGATTCAGACCAGAATTCTGATGCCAAAAGAAAACCCACTCAATGGGCCGTGGCAGACTGAGGAAGGGGCATCACTGTTTGCCCTGAGAAACATCTTAATGATCACCTGTATCTCTTGCAGGCTCTTGCTATTAACAAATTACCCAAATCCTTTAAAATATGACATACATTATTCAATTTTCTGTGTTATTCATAAAAGATGGAAAGCAGAAAGACATAAATAAAAGCATCAGAATCATGTAATCACATCACTTAGAACAAAACATCTATTATGTTTGGTGTCCTTCTGGTTTCTCTTTCCACGTATTCTTCCAAAGTACGTCTTTTCTAAAACTATCTTAACGCCCTCTCTAGGTCAGTTAATTTTGATTTGGCAATATACCATGCTTACTACCATACATTCAATATTCTTCTACAAAACCACTATTTTAATGATTTCATTGTATTTCATCACACGATTTTGTCATTTTACCAGTTCAGAATTTCTGAGCGTTTGCTGTCCCATCCCATACCTGCATGCTCAGTTGTGTCTGACTCTCTGCAACCTGACGGACTGTAACCCAACAGGCTCCTCTGGCCATGGAATTCTCCAGGCAAGAACACTGCAGTGGGTTGCTATTTCCTTCTCCAGGGGATCTTTCCCACCTAGGGATTGAGCCCCCATCGCCTGCATCTTCTGCATTGGCAGGTGGGTTCTTTACCACTGAGCTACCCAGGAAGCCCCAATGAGCATTTACATTCTTTCAATTATTTTGTATATTTAATGCTGAAAAATCACCTTGTAACATATCTTTGAGCATATCCATCAATATTTTCCTTGTATAATACCTAGTACTTTTGCATACTGCTTATTATTTCTGGTTTATATCATCTGTGCTGTTTCCTAAGTATATATTATCAGAATCAACTACACATTTGATGTAGATATGACTATGTATACTTTAGCAGAATATCTTCTTAGTATTTTAGAGATCCAGTCCCTGAAATAGTTATGATGGACTTGTACTTCGATAGTTAAGTTCTAAGGCAGTATAATTAGAACAATGCCTGGAAAATGTTGATACCCAATAAGTATTTGTTCATGTGTTAATTAGATTAAAAGAAAGTGGCAAATGACTGGAAAATTAGCTCTTTCACTATGCCATGCTTATCATAGGTTTCTTTATTAATTATTATTTTCTACGTATTTTGTGAGAATCTATACTCTTGTCTCTGGGCTTCCCAGGTGGCGCTAGTGATAAAGAACTCACCTGCCAATGCAGGAGACATAAGAGATAAGGGTTGGTTCCCAGGGTCTGGAAGATCCCTTAGAGGAGGGCATGGCAGCCCTCTGCAGTATTCTTGCCTGGAGAATCCCATAGACAGAGGAGCTAGGTGGGCTACATTCCATGGGGTCACAAACAGTAGGACAAGACTGAAGTGACTTAGCACACACACTCTGTCCCCAATTCTTTGATTAGTTAACTTCTTTAAGTAGTTTAGTGGGAGGCAAATCAGCTCGTACAATATGATGTGATCATGTTTATAATGGGAGTAGAAAAGATGTCATCAGGGAAACACAAAGGAAAACAATAATGTACTACTACTCTAGACACGGGAAAGAACATCTAAAGTAACCAAAGGACAAACACCACCTAATATTGGACAAGAGGGGAACTTCCCTGGCAGTCCAGTTGTTAAGACTCTGCTTTGCAATGCGGGGGCCGTGATTCAATCTTTGGTCGGGAAATTAGGATCCCACATGCCACAAAGCCCATGTGCCACAAACACTAAACCTGCATGCCATGGAGCCCAAGTGTCACCACCAGAAAGCTTGCAAACCACAGTGAAGATCCTGCGTGCTGCAACCAAGACCCGACCAAGCCAAAGAAATATTTAAAAACATACTGGAGAGGAAGGGCACCAAATGGAATTCTCCAACAGCATTGGTGGCAGTATAAAATGGTGTAAACGTGAAGATTTATCAGTATTTCTACTAAAGGTAAATATCTGCATACTTTTTGAATGAGCAATTCACTTAGAAATACACTCAAGAGAAATCTATACATATGTCACCAAAATGCATGCACAAGAATGTCCTCATGAGCCCTATTCTTAACAGCTAGAAGTTGGCAAGGATACTAAACTCAATGAACTACACAATAAAAACATACACTGTGTATATTTCACAGTGGAATATCAGACAACAATATGAAGGAGTAAGCTACTGCTACATGCAAAAATATGGACTACTCTTAAAAATTGGAGTAATAAAATATAGTCAGATAAAATATAAATACTGTTTAACTGTGTGTGTGTATATATACATATATTGTTAAATATAAATACAATTAAATACACACAGTTAAATATTCCATGGGACACAACTATATGGTCATCCCTCGGTATCTGCAGGGGATTTGTTTCAGGATATCCCCTGTCAAAACCAAAACTGAAAAATGCTCAAGCCCCTATTTGAAATGGCATAGTATTTGCATACAACATACATATACTCTCGGGTTTCCCAGGTGGCTCAGTGGTGGAGAATTCACCTGCCAATGCAGGAGACACCAGTTCAATTCCTAGGTCAGGAAGATCCCCTGGAGAAGGAAATGGGATCCCACTCCAGTATTTCTGCCTGGAGAATTCCATGGACAGAGGAGCCCAGTGGGCTACAGTTCATGGGTTCGCCAAGAGTTGGACACAGCTTAGTGACTGAGCACACGTGAACACATGCACAACCCTCGTTATTTTGAATTATCTCTGGATTAGTTATAATACATAATACAATGCAAATGCTATGTAAATAGTTGCTGGCCCGCAGAAACTTCAAATTCTGCTCTTTGGAACTTAATGGAATTTTTGAAAGTATTTTAAATCTGTGGTCGATTGAATCCATGAATGTGGAACCTGTGGATTTTGTGGACTAGCTGTGCTAAAAATACATTTATCAGAAATTATTTCCTAAAACTGGCAACCTTACTGACAAAAAAACACTGCAACAAAGATGCAAGATATCGAAGAGTACACACCACATAATCACACCTGCACAAAATCCTAAACCAAGCAAAAACGGTTTCAAGGTATCGTGAGTCTAGTTAGTGATACTTTTGGAGACAAAGTGTGACTGGAAGAGGACATTAAGGTGATTTGGGAATGGGTAATGGTCTATTTCTTAATCAGGGTAGGTGATACCAGTATTTACTTTGTAAAAAATGAGCTAGCTGCACGTTCAGATCCGCTTATGTTTAGAACGCATGCTATACAAAACTAGTTTTTGGGGTTTTTTTTTTTGAGTCATCATCCTATTTATGTACCACAGACTGCTACCCTGGAGGTAATGTTGAGAGTGGATTACAAGGAGCTAGGCTGTTGTTAAGAGGCAGATGAACTGATCTGGAATAGAGATTTGAAATGAGGCCATGATCTAATTATAGAGAAGGAAGGGTAGAGTGTGCATTTGTTATTGAAGATGGTAATATTGGCAAGACATCTAACTCCACATTCGGAAAGAATGAAGAAATCTAGAAATACTCCCATGTATTCGGCAGAGTGTATATATATATTAAGTGAAGTGGTCTCCCTCATTGCAGGCAGGTTCTTTACCGTCTGAGCCACCAGGGAAACACCACGTCTATTAGGTGAAGTGGTCAGGTTCCCATTTATGGCTGAAGTGTTGGTGCACTGCATGACCCTAAAGGGCTATATTCAAATCTTAAGTATCACAGATTCATATATTTATTATGAAAAATTTCTGGCAAATGATAACAAAAAAAACTGTATATTCTGTATATTCGATTATATATATTCTGATATATATAAAAATCTGTATATTCGAACTTTTTTTTTTCTGAAAAATAAAAGTAAAGTAGAAGAGGCATGCTCTTTTAATTCCCACAATGTTCCACTTGAGCTGGTGGTAGCTCTGATGAGAGGCCTAACACCCAGAATGAGAACAGAAGAGGAGAATGCTCACATAGGTCGGTGGGAAGAGAAATGAGCAATGAGCTTAGTTTTCAACCATTATACCTGAAGTTCATGGAATGTTCAGTTAGAAAGGCACAAAAGGAAGCTGAATACAGGGAGAGGAGTTGCAGAAGTCTTGTCTGGACTGGCAATGTAAATTTGTAAGTCATCAAATTATAGGAGTTAATTGTCACTAAGCAAAGATCAGCCAGCAAGAATTGGGAGTAAGAAGCCAAGAGTTTGAACAGCTCTGGCATCTAAAGAAAGAATGAGAAGCAGTGTGAAGAAGGCTAAAGATGGCACAGCAAAACAAGTATGGGATAAAAATTAGGAATGAATGGCGAAGTGAAACTCTGTGGATATGGACTGAAAAACACATTTGGTCTTGGCAAGTAGGAACCCCTTAGTGAGGGCAAATTCAGTTATGTGGCCATCTCAGAGAAATAATGTAGACTGGAGTCAATTAAGCAGGTTGAAAAAGGATTAGGAAGTAGAAATATATTTTTTTTAATCTCGAAGTTCGGTTATGATCAGAAAGATACAAACATTGATAGGAGGAACTTTCAGAACAAATGGGGTGGTGGCTTTTGCTTGCTGGTATTGCTTTAAGCTGAGAGAAACTCCGGCATGCTCTATAGTGATGAAAGTCAATAGCTGAAGAGACTGAAATGCAAGTCTGAGGGCTGGCTCAGACTTGGTAAAAAAAAAAAAAAAAAAGAAATTTAGACCCAAAATATAAATGAAAACTTGGCTCTGATTATGACATGGGGCGCTTCATACTCTGAGTGGGCCTAGAGTGGATGCATTTGATAATGTGTGGTAAGAAAGAGAGAAGTGGAGAGAATTCCACTTCTAAAGCTTCTATATAATATTGTCTGGAAGCTTATGCGCTATAAGTGAGGAAGAGAACACAAAATGGATGGCGAGTGAGTTTTTAAAAAGTAGTAAAAGTATAAAGGAATTATGTAGGCGAGAAGGAGACTAAAATGATCAAGCAAAATAAGATCTGAATTGCTGAGGGACATTCCCCAACACCTGAACTGGGAGGTCATCCGCTTTCATGAACACCAAAACCCCTAGTGGTGTCATCGTTTCCAGAAATGCTTAGCAACTCTGAAGGTAAGGTGAACTGTGATCCTTGGTGGGATATTCTGTGTATGGAGACATAAGCACTTCCAAGTGGGCTGAGGCATTCTCAGGGGAGTGGTTGAAATGATGTCCTTGGAGTGCAGATGAAAGCGAAGCCACTTAGAACCTGCGGGGTATGTGGGCGGGGAGGGGGGATTGTGTAGAGAGACTGGAGATCACAACATGATCAGAGGAAGCATCGTGGGAGTAGGCTGTGTGAGAGTGCAGGAGACAAAGGATGCTGTGGTCAGATTGTAAGCCTTGTCAGAGATTTTGGAGATGGAGTTGTTCCAACTAATCATATGTTCCAACAAATGGCCCCAGGAGTTACTGATGAGGTGATCTGAGGCTTTCCTCCAATATCTTATATCTCTAGAGACATGAAAAATTAGGAATGATATTTAAAATGATTCCTCTAAACTTAGAAAATATTTTCAGTGACCAAAGAAAGATTCAATAACATTCCACTGACAAACAATAATTCATCATGGGTTGTTCTATTACACTTGCTAAACTAAGAAGGTGGATAAAAACTAGTTTTAAAGATAAGGCTCAAAATAAAATATCTGAGACTTATCCACTGGATACTTGGAAAACAATTACTAAAAAGACCATTTCATTTAAGAAAGTTCAAATATAGATGATATTTCTTAGTAGTAAACTGAAAATAGGTGAAAGAATAAAAGCCTGAATGAACCTTTTCTGGGGCTGTCAGTGAAATGCGTCACCTCCATTATAATGGCTATTGAACAGTTATGACAAAAGTTGTTGAGACACCGCCATGGAGGGCTGATGAACATTTGCATGTGCACATGGGAATCAGAGGCTGGAAGGTGGTGCTCCCTTCCAGTTTAGGAGACTGAGAAAAATCCTATAGCTACTCTCACACTCCTAGGTGAGGACACTAGGGAAATCTGCCACCCACAAGGCAGAATGCCTGCCATAAAGGAACTCGGAATGAGGCAGAAATTCCAAGGGTCCCTCCACAAAGGGAGTTACGCCTTGTCCTTGTTCATACACACATACTCAGCTCAAATACTCAGAGTGAAGAACTATTTCTTCAGTCATCCTGATTAATATCAACTAAACCATATGTCCCCAAACTGAGAAACTTGTTTGGGAAAATAGTTGTATAAGGGTCAACCTCACAGCTACAAATCAACATTGACACAAGCAGCTGTGAGTTCAGGATGGGAGTTATGATGGAATTTACCAACCTGGTATAAGTTCACTTAAGGTCAACAGAACATTTTTCTGTAATTCAGTAAAGAATTATTTCCATGGAAGCATATCCTCAAATTCATCTTGCCTAGATTTTCTATCTACCACTGATAAATCAAAGAATCTTGAAATATTAAGAAGGGTATTTGAAAACATCTATTCCTCTTCCTCTCCTTTTCCTCTTAAGAAAGTAAAAGTTAGAAAAGTTAAACAGCTTCTTAGGGTCATGGCATGAGTTAGCAATGATTTGGTATAAGACAAAATTTTAATGTGTAAGTATGTATTACTTTGGTGCTCATCAACATAAAGTCATTATTTGTAGCACTATGAATAGTGGAGGATAAATAAAAAGAAACTGGCTATTTGGGCTTGAAATGTCTTATTTGTTTTATTTGTGCCACAAACTCTCAACTGGAATGCTCACAAATTATAATGTTTTGGTTAATTGTTTGACCCAAAATACCTTTTTTTTCCATTCTTCACGCTGAAAAGATTTTCTTCCAGAGGCTAGGGTATTTTCTGGCCTTCAAAAGAAGACTATGTTGTATCTAAACAAATAATATCATGTCTGAAACTTTTTACTTTTTGTGTCCTGCCATGCCCTTTTCATGTTCTTTCTGATCTTGTTTAATGTGCCTTCTCATCCTGGGAACTCAGTGCATAGATGATGCTTGGGTACCCCCTTTCCACATGTAACTTTAAAGGCACATGAGCCTAGGCTCCATCAGTGCTCCTCCAATCCAGCTGCTGCCCATTGAATTTAGTTGTGAGCTTATTAACATGGAAATAATTAGGCAGGAGACTCCATGTGAAAAATGCATGCCCATAAAGACTTAACTTTCTGCAGTTAAGTCTAGTACTCAGCATTCAGAACACAATTTGAGACTAATATCTCCCTCTCTATTCCAGTGAAAATGTAGAATTCACATTGGGTGGCTTTTTAGTTATTCTAATTTTGTTTTTTCACTTTTAAGGTATCAAATGGAGAGAAACTCAATAAAACTAATCAATGCTAAAATTCCAATAATAATTAAATTCTTCAATATTTACCCATTTCAGAATAATTTGCAATTTAGCAGGTAATTTGTGAAAGGCAAATGTTTAATTCTAAGAAAGAAATCTCTCAAATTTGAGACACCAACACAGCCAGAAGGGTTGATGTTTGAAAAAAATACAATCCACAGCCTAATTTTCAGGTCAGCTCTCATCTTGTTGATCCTCAGAATGATGGGTCTGAATGCTAGTTAATATCTACCAACAAATTCAGGTACTCATTTATTCCTATCCTTAGCACAGAAGAGATTTAAGTCTACTTTTAAGGAAACACATTATCTATTCTAAAATATATAACTTAGCATTGAGGAAGGTAAAGGACATAAGGGAGAGCCAAGAGAGAGAATGAAACAAAAGGCAAAATTGCCAAGTACTATGATGTCGTAAGAATCTGCCTGACAACGCAGGAGACACAGGAGACCAGCGAGCATTTGATCCCTGGGGAGGGAAGATCCCCTGGAGGAGGAAATGGCAACCCACTCCAGTATTTTTGCCTGGGAAATCCCATGGACAGAGGAGCCTGCCAGGATACAGTTCATGGGGTCACAGAGTCAGACAGGACTTAGCAATGAGTGCACACACACATGATTTCTTAATACCGTTCATTAATGTATCCATTCACTCACTCATTCATTCATTCACAAAAGTAAGTACCCTCCATTGGTCTGTAGTGGTGGCTATGTAATGACAGAGTCCTGCTGCTTGCTTCCTTCCGGCATCTATCCTAATTGGTGCCTATGCCTTCTATTGATTTCATATTTTGAATGTTATTCCCAAGTTCTGGGTGTATAAGAGAGAGAAAACAAACATGGAACCTCCCTCACAGGATTCTAGCCTCTCAAACAGATAGACATGGACATGAACTGCAAGAGAGTATAGCAAAATCCAATATAAGGTATTACAGAAACAAAGCCTTAAAAAAAACAACCCACAAGAATAAAACAATAGCAAGAGAAACTGAACAGCAGCGTGAGTTGACAAGATAAGAAGACATCAATTGTGAATGGCTTTGTTACATTTACAAACAAGTTTGAACTTGATCCTTACTGGACTTTAGGGGCTTCCCTGGTGGCTCAGATGGTAAAGAATTTGCCTGCAATGCAGAAGACTTGGGTTTGAATCCTGGGTCAGGAAGATCCCCTGGAGAAGGGAATGGCAACTCACTCTACTATTTCTGCCTGGAGAATCCCACAGACAGAGGAACCTGGCAGGCGACAGCCCATAGAGTTGCAAAGAGTCGGACACGACTGACTGACTAACACTGCTTCACTTACTGGATTTTAAGAACAGGAATAAAGTTGGTAGAACTGCATGTTGCAAAGATATCTCTGGCTGAAGTATTGAGCATTGCCTGCTGCCCCCAGCTGGTCAGACCCCACCAGTCAGGACTCATCTGTACAGAGGCCAGTTCTGGAAAGCGAAGGGGTTAATGCTGGGATCTTTGAAGCTAGAATGCCAGGGTTCAAATCCTGACTCAGAATGAGGAGCTGTCTTATCTGTGGGCAAGACACTTAAGCTTCTCTTTGCTTCAATTTCATAATCTGTAAAATGGGGCTGAGTCTCTACCTTATAAGTAAGTAGCTGTGAGGAACAAAACATATAAGTAAATAATACAAGTGAAACACTCAGAACGTTGCCTAGCACATATTACTACTCACTGGGGGCTTTACACACAACTTTTCTCATCCTTATGACAACAACACTTCAAGGGACGGATGATTATCACCATCTTGCCATATTCATAATCTCTCATGATATCTTTCACAGCAATCATTTTTAGGTCCAGTAAAACTTTTTTTTTTTGGCTAATCCTCTCTCGTTGTCCCTATTCTGATTGCATTTGGTGATTAACAGTAATCTTAACATTTTGCTTTCCTTTTTTTTATCAGCATGCATTTGAAGTTTCGGTTACTATGGTGTGGTTTATGCTGACTTCCTAGACTGAGTCTCAATATGTCATCTCCTAAGAGATGGGGCCTCTCCTTCTTAAAAAAAAAAAAAAGAAGAAGAAGAAGTGATGTTAGCACCTCCTATGTGTCTAAAGCAAGGGAAAGAAGATAAGGTCTGTGCAGTCTGCCATGGAGCATTTCAGGCCACAAAAGTAGAAGGAAGCGCTGCTGATGCTACCAGCAGAGTGGCCTTCTCTGACCTGAAGGTTTATGCAACTTTTGCAGAAGGGAAGGAAAAAAATGACCTGGTTGAGCTAAGACTTGCCAAATTCTGGGTGATGCTGAAATAAGTATTTCAACAGACAAAATAGGAGGATATTTGTCCATGAAATTTGGAAAACATCTATGGGAAAGGGACTGGTGAAGCGCCCATGTTTTCCTATATTTGTCCGAAGGAAAAACAGAGCTGTATGCAGATACCACATACTTTGTAACAGGCTTTGGTGGAACCAGATGGCTTTATGTCACTGTGCTTGGACATAAAGAATGTGCCAAGATGTTATTAGGAATGTTAGGAAATTGAAAACAATTTTTACGATCCACCTTTTCTCTGTGACAAGAAGCACAACCAGAGTCACTCAACACTTCGAGGAAAACACTTAGAACTTTGAGTTGCTGCCTGTGAGTAGACCAGACCAGCTGGTACCCTCCTTAATTTGCTCCCACTCAAGATGAGAGCAGAGTTTGGAAAGAAGTCTCTCCAAACTCTGCCTCCAACACAACACCAGAGTCTGCTCATTCTGTTTTGCTTTCTGTGGTTTCAGGTCTACTGTACCTTAAAGGTTTTCACTTCTCTAACTGCCCCATTTGATTTGAAGCTTTCTTATCTGTTTTTTCTTCTCCATCTTTGTCCTTGATATTATCTCTTGGTTCCTTTTTTGTAGAGGAGGGGCAACTAAACTCAGAATTGCACTTTCCACTCTGCTGTCCAGCTCAGGATCATGGAATTATAGCCAAATGTGGTACACTGGACAGATGGAGAATTGAAGAAGAAACCTAAACTTAATTCTGGGTACCAGGTCATTACTCTTAGACAATCTTTGAGGCCCCTGGAAACCAAGTTCTTGGTTGCTGTATTGCAGAGGCCATGCCAGCTTCAATATCCTCTATCCCCAAAACCATAATAAATGTTTCCTCTGCAGTGATTATTTTTTTTTTTGGCCCTATCATAATTTAATGCGTGTGCAGGTCCGGGTCCCTTATTTCTGCTGCTCACGGGCCCACTGCTCTGGGGTCAGGGTTTTCTGCTCAAAAGCGTGAATGTGCAGGAGCTCTTCTGCTAGGCAAGTGTTCACAAGCCGGTGTCTCTGAAGCAGCGGCTTCCCCTCGAATTTGGCCGACACCACGAGGACTCGGAAGCTGGACGCGCAACGGTTGGGAGTCGTGTCCTCCACTTCCACGTGCTCCGCTTCCAGGTCCCGCTGCAGCTTCTCCCGGAGGTACTCGGCACTGAGTTCCATTGTGGCAGCCCAGGGAGGGTGGCAGCCCACCGGGGATGGGACCCCAGTTCTGACCGCAGCCACACTACTTCCGCCCTTACTTGCAGTGATTATTTAGCTAACATTTTTCCATCCTATCAGGGACAAGTTGCTTCTCCAAGGAGATTATTCAGATAGCAAACCCCCAGATATTCAGGAGACTCAGTACCACATTCTTTAGTTATCTGGTAAACCCTGAGGCTACCAAAGGGAAGGCCGTGTTCTCTGTTAAAAATTTTTGGACTCTACAGACAGAAAAATCTGCATTCTATTTCAAATGGCCATTCTATCCCGAATGGCCTCTGCTGAGACCATTCGGAGAAGGCAATGGCACCCTATTCCAGTACTCTTGCCTGGAAAATCCCATGGACGGAGGAGCCTGGAGGGCTGCAGTCCATGGGGTCACTGAAGGCCGGACACGACTGAGCGACTTCACTTTCACTTTTCACTTTCATGCATTGGAGAAGGAAATGGCAACCCACTCCAGTGTTCTTGTCTGGAGAATCCCAGGGACGGGGAGCCTGGTGGGCTGCTGTCTATGGGGTCGTACAGAGTCAGACACGACTGAAGTGACGCAGCAGCAGCAGCAGCTGAGACCATTAGCAAGTTATTTTAAAAATTATTATTAGAGGTTTTAATAAACATTTACTGAAGTATGATAAATATGAGGCATGAAAAGAGTAACGAAATTTCCCAAAGTGAACATCCCTATGTAATACCCAGATCAAAAAAGAAGACATAGCCAGCCCTGCAGGTCTCCACATGCCATTCCCTCCAATGTCCTCGACATTTCAAGACACTGAAATGTAACCAACATCAAACACTGCAGATTCCTTGAGCTCGTGCTTTACCTTCTTAAATCTCAGGTTCTTCATATGTAAAATTGGGAAAATAAGAGTAAAATGTAAGGTCTAAAGGAGATAATCAATAGAAAGTGCTCAGGCAGGATTGTGTATTTAGTAAGCTCTTAGATGCCTGTTCTTAGAACTTGACTGATAATTATTTTCCTACTTGTTTTAGATTGGCCCATCACTTGCCTATCTGGTGCATGGAGCAGGTTCCATCTCCTTCCAAAGACCAAAAGTTACTTTCCACAACCTTCCAGGTTTTCCACTTGGCCAAGAAAAGTAATGTGTGGCAACTTGTGGGAAAAAACACACAAAAAAGTCAACACAAACACACACATGGACAAGGGGGTCGATCTTGGAAAAGCATAGGCAGTTGTCAAAACACATTTGACTAGTGAAACAAAGAAGAAAAACAGAGTGGGAATAAGGGTTTTTTGGGGTAGGAAGTGAGGGGAGAGGATCAGACAGGGGCTTCCAAAACCAGAGACACTAAATCCAAACAAGTAGCCATGAGAAGTGTAGCCATGAAAAGGTCTGATGCTTCTGGGGCATCAGTGCGGACTCGGGACACAGGATGCTGGGGGAAGCTCAGTGTACCTCCTTACTTTTAGGAATAGGGTACTTTCACCATGGAACTTCTCCTGAGAACTTAGCCCCAAGCTACCTTGACAATAACATCAATCCAGAGGTGTAGATTAGCAGCTAATAGGCTCTGCCTTGGCCTCTGGCCATCAAGAAATTTCTTTCATCTTGTCTTTGTATCTCTCAGACCTTGCCTGGTCTCTCTTTATTCTAGTTAACATGCCTCCTCACCAAGTCATGGTCCCCTAGCACAGAGGGAGACATTTTTTGGCAACATAGTAGTTTGCTACTATACCTACTGTATAGCATAGGGAACCCTGCTCTATGTTATGTGACAGCCTAGATGGGAGGGGAGTTTGGGAGAGAATGGATACATGTATATGTATGGTTGAGTTCCTTTGCTATCCACCTGAAACCATCACATTGTTAATTGGCTGTACTCCAATATAAAATAAAAAGTTAAAAAAAAAAAGTCATTTGTTCTTTTGGAAATCCTATTTTATACTTTTTCCCTAGATTCTGTCCCAGATTAGGAAATTGGTTTAACAGTTGACAAGTATCACAGACTAATGGAAAACATATAACCCTGCAATGAAAAGGCACTCGACAAGGGTCCACTTCCTCAACCTGGCTTTCCACTAGACTCTGAATAACAGCATAGAAACATGTAGAGAGTGCTGGCTTAGGAACCCAACATATCGGGGTCTGAAATCTGGGTCTGTACTGTGATCTTGAGCAAGTTTTGCAACTTTTCTAAGTCTTAAACTCCTTTTTTATGAAATAGGGTTAATAATACTTACACAGTACCATTGTGAAGCTAAATGAAATCATTTAGCTAGAACATCTGGCTCAGCATCAAGAACAGAGTAGAAAATAAATATAACAATTCTTAATAATAGTCTTAACAAATCTTCCCTGTATTCTAAATTAGCTGTGTTTTGTTGATATTCCTTTAGGTAGAACTACTACTACTAATAATAATAACAGCAAGTATTTAATGAGCCTTTAACAATGTGTTAGATACTGTTCAAAGCAGAGTCTTATTTAAACCTCATAATTACTCTCTGAGTTTGGTGACATTATTTTACCTTACCTGTGAATTCTACAGGTAAGAAAACAAATCAAGCCACTTGCCAAAAAAGTCCTATAGAAGGAAAGGGTGGAATGAGTTTTGAACTCAAAAGTTTGACTCCAGAGCCCATGATCTTAACCATGTATCATTTGCTTCTCCACCTTTTCTGTTTACAGAATCAATCTGAGACCTGTCCAACATATCTGTAACTGCTTTAAAAAAAATATATATGCAAATGATTTTTTCAAAGTGCTTGAGTTCAAGGTTTTCAGTCCAGCACACTTGCCAAACACATGTGAATTGGATGTGAGAGGACAGTCAGATCAGATCAGATCAGATCAGTCACTCAGTCATGTCTGACTCTTTGCGACCCCATGAATCGCAGCACACCAGGCCTCCCTGTCCATCACCAACTCCCGGAGTTCACTCAGACTCACGTCCATCGAGGCAGTGATGCCATCCAGCC
>NW_011495039.1:5600144-5600500 GCF_000754665.1 Bison bison bison | reverse complement strand
ATCAATTCTTCGGCGCTCAGCCTTCTTCACAGT
The DNA here is from genome assembly GCF_000754665.1 of Bison bison bison. Taxonomy (NCBI): domain Eukaryota; kingdom Metazoa; phylum Chordata; class Mammalia; order Artiodactyla; family Bovidae; genus Bison; species Bison bison. Next base: position 5,600,467 of record NW_011495039.1, on the reverse strand, counting down.
CCAACTCTCACATCCATACACGACCACAGGAAAAACCATAGCCTTGACTAGACGAACCTTTTTTGGCAAAGTAATGTCTCTGCTTTTGAATGTGCTATCTAGGTTTTACCTGGGGTTAAATAGTTCACATTTATTTTCATTTGTGTTTTCCTAACACTTCCTCCTCAAAATTTTAAATTACAAATAGTAAATGACATTTTAAAATATCTACCTAAATCCCATGGACGGAGGAGCCTGGTAGGCTGCAGTCCATGGGGTCGCTAAGAGTCAGACACGACTGAGCGACTTCACTTTCACTTTTCACTTTCATGCATTGGAGAAGG
>NW_011495039.1:5586575-5600044 GCF_000754665.1 Bison bison bison | reverse complement strand
AGGAAATGGCAACCCACTCCAGTGTTCTTGCCTGGAGAATCCCAGGGACGGGGAATGGCTGCCGTCCATTGGGTTGCACAGAGTCAGACACGACTGAAGCGACTTAGCAGCAGCAATGGCATTCTTTCATGAGATAAGCACAATTTTTCAACAAGTTTGGTTTTTAAGGATTGTCTTCTAAAATAGCCATGCTGCAAGATCAGATACACAGATTTGAGAAAATGATTATATTTTGTGGTGATCAGGTAAGGGCCAATTAAAAGTGTGACTCACCATTCTCATATGTCAGTATTCACAACAAAGCTAACAGGAGTTTTAGAATAAGAGAAAGAAAATATCCTCATACAGCTTGTTACTAGACATTCAGATAGGAGACTTGCTACTAATAATAAAGCAATTCTTACTATGGGGCAGATGTTCTGTGCTTAACAGAAAGGACTATGTTAAGTCTTCTACTTGCTTATCATGTAATCTCTTCTATTAATTCCCCTACATTTGAGGTTAGTGTTTTATATAATACAACCCATCACATCAATTCTTGTGTCTCTGGATTATCCCATCACATCTGGCAATACTCAACAGCATTTCCTTCTTAAACTCACCTCTGTTGGCTTCTGTGAGATTTAACTTCTGATTCAACTTCTACCTGTTGAAATACTCATGGGTGCTAGGTACTCTGTGAGCTCTGGAGAAAAGAAAAATAAGACTTGAATCCTTCCTTCAAGATTCATATACTCTAGTTAGGATATATACATAAAAATATGTAGCAGAGTGAAATCACAGAAGCATGCATCAACCCCAATCATAGCTCAGATGAATGGCTGGGCAACTCTATGGACGGGTATTTGTAGCAAGGAATTACATGGAAGAGATGATGGTCGTGCAGCTCTTCACTGCTGGATGCACATGTGCCAAGTGGAGAAGAACATCGGAGGCAGAAGGAATGCAGGAGTGCATTCATAAAGGCAGGGAACAAGGTACCATATTTAGGAACAGAGAAGTAGTTTCCCATTTTTAAGGGACAAAGCAAGATGGAGGAGCTCTTACTTATATGAAGAATAAGCTTTGATGTTTATGAAAAATCATGTAATTATCCACTCATTTGTCCATGCATTCATTCATACAAAAATACATTCTCAAACACTTACTATGGGGTTAGACTCTGTGATAGATCCTGCAGAGAAAATACTAAGCCAGATAGTTTAGGATCTAAAGGTGGAGACAGACTATTACACAAGAAATTACAATAATGCATAATGGAGCAGGGATCCCAATCTGGGCTACGGTACCAAGGTAGGCTCCCTGGAGTATTAATGCTCAGTATGATGGGGGTAAGTAGGAGTTAGACAGTTGAAGTCTGCAGGAGACAGGGAGGGAAAGAATTCTGCACTCAGAGGAAACTGCCTCTTCCAAGGCATAGGGGCAACAGGGAGAATTTCAGTATGGAGCTGCAGCTGAAGGTTGAAGGCTTACCAAGTGGGGGCAGGGGCTGACTGTGATAAAAGGGTGAGTGACCATGTTTAGGAGTTGACACATTTTGGGGAGGGCAAAGGGGAGCCTCTGCAAGGTTTGAGGCGGGGCATTTTATAAGGATCACTCTGGCAGCACTATAGAAAATGAAATAGAAGGGAGCAAAACTAGGGGATGTTAGACTAGTTAGAAGGCTAATGGATAGAGTAACAGCAGTGGTAATGATAATAATCCTCAGTGGTGGTTAATAGAGGCTTACTATGAGCCAGGTCCTGTGTCAAACGCTTTGTACTTACTTCAAACCTCACAGCCACCCTATGAAGTAGGTACTAATTCCCTTTCACAAATGAGAAAACTGAGGCACAATGATCTGTTCAAGGTCATGCAGATAGTAGGTGACTGAGAATTAAAAGACAAGCCATCTGGCTTTAACACAATTTCCATTATCCTGCTTAGATGTGACATTGGCATCAATTACAGCAGAGAAATGACAATTGAGAAAACTGAATAGAATTGAGAGCCATTTTGGAAGGAAACCAATAAAATTAAATATGTCAGTCAAAATTAGAGAAGAAAATTACTTTAGCTTTTGCCCTAGGAAGCTACTTTCAAATAGTAAGTGATTTTCTTTAAACGCTTTGTTTATATTAAAGCTCATCAGCTAAAACAGCTCTCTGTTGCTCAAAACATCAAATCCAAATTCATGCTGGTTATTTATAATGTCCTCTGATAAATAGTTCTCCCTTTCATTTATTAATAAGATCAACAAATATTTAATGACCTACTCTAAGCACAGTTCTGTACATTTGTGGATGTTACAAAACACACACAGTTCTTGCCTCATGGATATTGGAGAATGTGTTTAAGTTCCAGTTGTGGGTTTTCTATATTAGTGTTAAATACTCAAGGGCAAGGAATGGATGGTATATTTTTTGATTCAATGTACATGGTACAATGTTCTTTTTAGATGTTAGTTTTAAAAAATACAATGACGAAAAAAAGATGTTTAAATCAAATCTTTAAATTTCAACAATTTCAAATAATCCATTTTAAAACCTACAGCCATATCTAGAGACTGTTGATGTTGTATATGTCTAAAAAAGCAAAAAGAAAGCATGGTATAAGATGTATTTATCCTTCTTAATGTCCCCAAAGTGAAAATGCAATTGAAGATTTAAAATAATGTCTTCTAAAAAAATAAAATAAGAAAATAATAATGTCTTCTGTATCATGTATTATCATCATTTTCATTGTTGATCAAATCCTAATTGGACTCAGTTGAAATTAACTTGGAGATAACTGCCTGGTCAACCAGATATGTTAACAAGATGCTGACTATCACTGACTGATTAATTTTGCATGCAGATTGCCTTAGTAACCAGAGAACAGTTGTAATTCAATCATAAGCTTTAAAAAATCTCAATTAGAAAACTAACATTAAATTTTTAGAGGTTTAAAATAAAGACAATGCTGGTCACATATAGTGGTTAACGAGTTACAGTCTTAAGAAATGAGAATATTTCAACAATGTATTGACATTCTAGTTTCACATAATAAGTAACTATAGTGAGGAAAATACATTTCTAATAAAATTCCCTACATTGTAGAAGCATCCCTGTTTTAATTTTTTTTTTAACCTAAATCTGTGCTTTGTGTAAAGAGAAAAAATGTACTGAGTTATAATGCATTTTATTAGCACTATGTACATATTAGCTGCCTTGTGTTCAGTTGGTAGCAATTGCTTTGTATATTAAAGTAATTCTTGCGAATTTGTGAAATATTGTCATAAAGTGCTTTTTCTTACTGTAATCTTTGTGGTATCAACTGTCATAATGCCCTTTTTACACAAACATTTATGTGCTGTCACATAAACATGCTTTTAAAAACTCAAAAAAAAAAAAGATTTTTATTAAAAAAATAAGAACTTGTAAGGTTGGCATACTTATTATGTTCCCAGGGGATTTAAAGTCAGAAAGATAGACCTAATTTTGAATTTGACATGAATTCATTGTAGAAAAGTATATGTTCTGATTGTCCTGGGTCTGCCCTTTTCATCTGCTGGTGATGATGATGAACACCAATTGTTACACTACTTTATCCTGTAGTGTCTGCCTTAGTACTGGTTACTTTCACAGGAAGGGTTTCCCACCATTAGTTAAATCTAGAAGTTTGTCAAGAATCAAATTTCCATTAAAATAGACTTTATTTTCCCAATAAGTAACAATCTCCCATTTAAAAAAAGGGGGGGATTTTTTTTTTAATGGATAAGCTTAGTGAAACTTATTACAGATCTGGAATTAGGAAAAATTAGAAATGTGTATACAGTTATTTTCAATATTCCATTCTACTTTCCCCGTTTTTGTTTTTTTTTTTTCTTGTCCTAAATGTTAAATACCAGTGCTAAGAAGGCGATTATCTTTTAATAAACTTTGAAATGCTGCTTCAGACAGAAATCAGTAGGACCACAAATCAATGAAATTTCTAACCTAACACTTTAACATATATCCTAGTCTTCCTGGGTTAACAAATGTAGGTTTTCTGGGATAATCAATCACTAGTAACTCAGCTAAATAAAAATGAAACTCCCAAACAATGTACTTCCACATTCCATGTCTAAAGTTGTTTTACTGGAAGGACCTAATTGTTGATCTGGATGTTTTAAATTTTTTCAAAGCACAGACAACATGCTATCCAAGTTACAAAACTTAGGGCTTTGTTTATCAGACATTCAATTACATGAGGAAATTTATGTGACTATCTTCCAAATTTAGAATCATTGTAATTGAACTTATGGTAATCAAGAATCTATGAGTTTACGTAACTTTGGGAGTTTGTTGTGAAGATGTGAAAATCCCCACCTTTGCTTCATGCTGAGGTGAACTGATATTCTTGCATTCAGATGATTCTCCAATCCACAATTACACTTGTTAAAGGAACAGATGAGTCATTTAGGACCTTAATTTATTTCCTGACAAATAATCAGTGACAAATTCCTTTAATATCAATAAATTAACTTTTCCTAATAATTACTTAAAAATTCCACTTTCACACACACATACACACACAGTCGCAGCCTTTTTGCAGACTGTGGATTTCTGCTCTGTGGCCATAATTTATTTCCTTTTTCCTCTTTGTCTAGACTTGCACTAAGGAAAATGTTTCCAACTTGTGCAGTGTTCCACTCACGTATCCTCTCCCTTCTCATATCACTGCAGGCAGATGCTCCTAATAAGATCTTTTTTTTTTTTTTTTCCCTGCTGTAAAGGTATTTTTATCTGCAAAGTTTATTGTGAAGTTTAATTCCAATACTTTTTTTAAAAATTTTATTTTATTTTTAAACTTTACAATATTGTATTGGTTTTTCGAAATATCGAAATGAATTGAATAAGATCTTAAGATTTATCTAGAGCTTATCAGACAACTTTTACTTGGTGACAATGTAAGTATTTTGTGTAATAAATGAGAGATTCTTTTTCTTCCATCAGAAAACATGGCTGAAGCTGATAATCTAAAGCTAACTTGAAAACGTATTAAATGTACTTGAATCCAAACTCAAACTTTGTAAAATGATAATGTTGTGTTATTATGACTTGAATTTCCTATCATCTTTGTTAAAGACTTATGATTTACTGATTTAGAGCCAGCTATAATACATGTAAGAGCTTCACAGGTGGCGCTAGGGGTAAGGAACTTGCCTGCCAATGCAAGAGACATAAGAAACATGGGTTCAATCCTTGGGTCAGGAAGATTCCCCGGAGGAGGGCATGGCAACCCACCCCAATATTCTTTTTGTTTTTAATTTTTAATTTATTTATTTTTAAATTGAGATAATTGCTTTACAGAATTGTGTTGGTTTCTGCCAAACATTAACATTCTTGCCTGGAGAATCCCATGGACAGAGGAGCCTGGTGGGCTACAGTCCATAGGGTCGCACAGAGTCAGACACTACTGAAGCGACTTAGCATGCAGGCACAATACATGTATGGAATAACAGAGGTTCAACAACTGACTATAAACAAACCCACTGGCTTATAGTTTCCCTGAATAAAACAGGGTATCAAAAATTCCCAAGTGATGGCAGTGTGAGACTCCCCAGAGGAGGACCTGAATCTGATGGAAGTTGGAGGATAGACAAAGAAAGAAGGCGCTAAGTAGAGGGACCCACTGGGCCAAGTGGCCAGAAAGCAGATCCAGGAGAGGAAGAGTCCTGTGAGGATGTTCAAAGCAGAATATCAAGTCACTCATGGCCGGAACATGAGATAAAACAGTCTAACCCAGCAGGCACTGGTGTCAGAGAGATGAGCCCACAGTGTTCAGGGAACAGCTGCAGAAGATAGAGACCAAGAGCAGGAGTAAGAAGCAGGCAATGACAGAAACTGCGACCCAAAAATAGAAGCCAACACAATTCTGTAAAGCAATTATCCTTCAATTAAAAGTAAATAACTTTTTTTAAAAAAAAGCAGGGATCCAGGCAGAGGGACTTGAGAGTCAAGAGAATTTGAGCTGAACCTACAGGAAGAACACTAGACGGCTGCCTGTGAGAACTGCAGGATATACATCCCAACCCCCCTTCATCCCTCAAACCTGAGATAAAAGCCCATCAATCCCAGCTCAGCAGCCCCATGGGGCTTAGCAGGCATGACTTCTGGGTTTAGAAGATCAGGATCCCAAAAGATAGACTTGCAGGACAACATAATAACCTCTGATACCCCATCTTAGATACCCGCCTCTGTTTACAGATCCTACTTTTAACAGCATGAAACCTTTTTTTTAAGAACTATAAATCTTGTCAGGTTTCACAGTTTCAAGGCAGAAATGTATTACTGATCTTGACTGTTTTTCTCCACCCAGGTAGAACGTCTGCTTGTTAGAAGGCCAGCAAAGCCAACTCAGAGTGAAGCTGAGAAATCTAGAAAGCTTGCCTTGTGTCTTAATTTCCTATTTATGCAGTACTGTCTCCTTTCTGCAATGTGCTTCTTTCTCCTCTAAATGCAAGGTGAGGGTGTGAAAGCCTGCTCTTGAGCCTTTTGACTGAATAACAGATTATAATCTAATGTTTAGTCAATGTGTTTCCTTGAACGACCAGCTTTATTTTAAATAGGCCATCGCTTTCTAAGCGCTCCACGATACGCAATTTACATTTAAGAAGGAGAAGTGGGAAGAGTCACATGAGTCAGTAGTTGATGGTCTGGGGTGGGAGCAGGGAGGTGGTGGCAGTAAACTGGTGGTTTAAAATTCCTGGAGTCCTGCTCTTAAAGTGAATTTGGAGGATGTCTTTTAAGGAAGCTTGGAAGTTATATGAGAGAAGGTCCAAAGATACTCTTTCTCAAAGATAACCCACAAGAGATCAGGCCAACTCTATAAGGGACTAGCTTGAAACAGACTCCTGAAAACTGAAGGCAAGGAGAAAAGCCATGACCTATGGAAGATGAAAGCATTTTTTCCCCAAAGTACTAAACAATTTCAAATGCTATGGCAATGCTCAAATGATCATGTATCTATGCTAAGGAAGCATAAACACCATAAAACAATATAGTCCAGAGGACACTGCTGCTTTAAGGGTTGTCTTCTTTTTGTGAGTGGTAAGTTCCTGCAACATTAGACGATTGTAGTCTAAAAGTGAGTAATCTTTTTTCCTTGTCATGGCAGAGATTCAGCTCTTTAAAGATTATAGTCATTTTTAACATTGTCATTGTTTATTGTTATGAATCTGACAATGGGATTGAATTTTTAGATATTCAGGCCTTTCCCTTATGTACTGGTACCCTAAAGGTAGTCATTTCCGATGGTATTTGAAATTCTGAATCTTAATTCTTTCTCAAGTACAATGGAAACAAACAATCCATTTTAGGTCTTTCCCTGTTTCCTTCCTAAACAAAGGCTTTTCACTTATGCAGGCCCGTGCTCTCCCTATGAATTCAGGTTTAATTCTCATCAGTTGTCTTTCCCCTCTAACACATGCTTGACTGTGGTGCGAAGCAAGTTTTCAGTGTGTGATAGCTGCACTACTCAGGAAAGAGGTTTAATTTGTTGCTTTAAATTCATACAACACACACACACACACACACACACTTCTGATTAAGTAGCTATAGGCTTTGAAGTTCTTAAATTAAAAAGTAATTTCAAAGTAGCTTTAGTTTTACTCTTTAGAATATTCAAAAACAAGTTGACACCATGAGACTTCCAAATGTCGCCCCCACCACAAGAGTCTATATCTACAAAGAAGTATCCCCCAAACGACTAGCTCCACACCTCTGAGGACAATATGCCTGCTATGACCTCTAGGGCCTTAACAAAAAATTTAGTTTCAAGCTATCTTTCAGACTTCCCAGGTGGTGCTAGTGGTAAAGAAGTCGCATGCCAATGGAGGAGACATAAGAGATGCGGGTTTGATCCCTGGTTGGAAGATCTCCTGAAGGAGGATATGGCAACCGGCTCCAGGATTCTTGCCTGTAGAATCCCATGCAGAGAAGCCTTGCTGGCCACAGTTGATGGGGTCATACCTGAAGTGACTCAGCACGCACACACAAGGGCAGCAATCAAGTGTGTGTCGTGCTCAGTAGCTTCAGTCGTGTCCAACTCTTCGCGACCAGTGGGCTGTAGTCTGCTAGGTTCCTCAGCCCATGGGATTCTCCAGGCAAGTATACCGGAGTAGGTCGCCAAGCCCTCCTCAGCAATCAAGTATAAATGTTTATTATTTTTGTCTATGCAAACAAATTATTTTATATTGTTAGAAGTCTTTATCACTTGGAAAAATAAATCTTCGATGCTCCCTTTTCCCCTGTTGTTGCCATTTTTATTTTTATTCCCAAATGAATTGTCAAATAAGCATTAGATCTTTTATAAAATACACACAATTTTAAGTCTGAATTGACTTTCAGTTAAATTTTACATTGAATTTAGAAGGTATAAATTCTCTAAATAAGTTTAAGGGTTCATATGAAAATTTGTTTAACTTCAAAATTCACTTTAAAAAAATTCATGGGTGCTTACTTGATAGTCTATTGTTAGAAATGGCTTTAAAGACAAATTACATTAAATCAACAAGCAGGGAATTCTGTTTTTAGTATCAGGGATTTCCTTTTTAACACATTTTTATTGACTTACAATTGATCCTGCCACAAAGACATTTATTAAACAAAACTGCAAGAATGCATAGATCCTATTTTTTCCTGAGTTTCACGTGTATCTATCCATGCCATTTTGATCTGCTTGTTTGGTTTTTGCCCAGTTATGCTTACAGTGCCGCATTTTATCACCAGCCAACTTCAGTTGTCACACTAAAGGAATATTTTAAAACACACATTTAAACTGACAAAGTTGGCAAGCCCAGAAAGAAACAAGGGCACTAAGAGCAAACAGATGTCTGGATCTGGGCGAAAGCCTTTCTCTCTTGAGACAAACAAAATAATAATAACCCCAAGTTGCCAGAATTTGGCATGGTGGGCCAGAACCTATCAGGAGACAGTGGAATAACTTTATAGAAATGAACTCAGAATGTGTGATACACACTGTAGTTCTACCATTATGTGTTCACTTTAACTCCTGCTCTGGTCACTTTCAGATTGTATCTGGCTTTGTCTCTAGGCAGAAAATTATTGCAACTGGTGAGACAATGAGCAATTAAGTTACCCACCAAATCACTCATCTTCTTTGGTGAAACTGTTTTGTTTTCATCTAGTTTGTCGAATGCATCAGGTCTGTGACTCCCGGAGCATTTACTAACAATTTAGTATCTTTGAAGAGGCAGTGTGTCATCTCTCATAAGACATTATTTCATGGACACTAGCCCAAGCTCCCCCAGCTATGTACTTCTGGCACATCACCAAGCTGGTCTGTGGCTGTTTCTATTTTCTTACCAATAAAAGTGAAAACCTCTTTTCTCTATGATAAACTTTCCTGAGCTCCTCAAAGCCCACAGTCATTTCTTTCTATAGAAGAGATATGGGGTATGATAATCTTTTATTTTTATCTAGTTTGTTTCATTTTTTCTATTTCATGTTCAGGGCTCCCATTTCACTTAGCTTACTTTTTTCAAATTCTCTCTCTTTTTTATTGTTATTGTTCTTTCTCAAGCCTTTATCAAGTGTAGTAGAAAAGTATTTGCATATACATAGTATGTATAACATATATTTTAGATAATTTATGCATTTTTGCCCAGCCAAAATGTTATGATATTTTTATTCCACTTGCTTGATTCAGTATGAACAGAACACTAGATTTCTAATTTATATTCACTCAAAACTTTGATATAGTTCCATGTATTTTGGCATCTAATATTACTGCTAGAAGTCTAGAAAATTTATTACCTTAGTGACTTTTAAAAAAAATTTAAATGAGGCTTGAAACTTCTGATCCAATTCTGAGAATATAAAGATATGTTGTTTAAAAAAAGAAACAGGAAATTAACATATGATACAGTGGAGGTAGTTTAGTCCCCAAGTTGTGCTCAACTCTTTTCAAGTCCATCAACTATAGCCCAAGAGGTTCTTCTGTCCATGGGATTTTCCTGGAAAGAATACTGGAGTGGGTTGCCATTTCCTTCTCCAGGGGATCTTCCCCACCCAGGGATCAAACCCACATCTCCTGCCTCGTAGGCAGATTCTTTACCACTGAGCCACCCAGGAAGCCATGTATGAGACAGTATTATTAACTAAAGGATAGATTTTGTTCAAATTTCACAAAATTATATGCTAGTGCCCATTTTTTTGTTCTCATACCTTACTCAAGACTCCACATTGTATTTAATGCTCAAAATTCTTCAAGTTAGGCTTCAGCAGTACGAGAACTGAGAACTTCCAGATGTACAAGCTGAATTTAGAAAATTCAGAGATGAAATTGCCAACATGACTGGATCATGGAAAAAGCAAGGGAATTCCAAAAGAACATTTACTTCTGCTTCATTAACCACACTAATTGTGTGGATCACAACAAACTGTGGAAAATTCTTAAAGAGATAGGAATACCAGACCACTGTACCTGCCTCCTGAGAAACCTGTACACAGGTCAAGAAGCAACAGAACCACACATGGGACAACAGAATGGTTCAAAATTGGGAAAGGAGTTAGTCAAGGCTATATATTGTCGCCCTGCTTATCTAACTTCTAGGAAGAGTACATCTTGCAAAATGCCAGGCTGGATGACTCACAAGCTGGAATCAAGATTGCCAGGCAAAGTAACAAGAAACTCAGATACGTAGATGACACAACTCTAATGGCAGAAAATGAAGATGAACTAAAGAGCTTCTTGATGAGGGTAAAGGTGAGAGCAAAAAAGCTGGCTTTAAACTCAACATTCAAAAAACTAAGATCATGGTGTCCAGTTTCATCACTTTATGGCAAAAAGATGGAGAATAAATGGAAACAGTGATAAATTTTAGTTTCTTGGGTTCCAAAATCACTGAAGATGGTGACTGCATGAAATTAAAAGATGCTTGTTCTTTGGAAGAAAAGCTATGATAAACCTAAATAGCCTACTAAAAAGCAGAGCCATTACTTTACTGACAGAGGTCCATATAGTCAAAGCTATGGTCTCTCCAGTAGTCATGTACAGATGTGAGAGGTAGACCATAAACAAGGCTGAGTGCTGAAGAATTGATGCTTTTGAACTGTGGTGTTGGAGAAGACTCCTGAGAGTCCCTTGGACTGAAAGGAGATCCAACCAGTCAATCCTAAAGGAAATCAGTCCTGAATATTCATTGAAAGGACTAATGCTGAAGCTGAAGCTCCAATACTTTGGCCACCTGATGTGAAAAGTTGACTCACTGGAAAAAACCCTGATGATGGGAAAGACTGAGGGCAGGAGGAGAAGGGGGTGACGGATGAGGATGAGATGGTTGGATGGCATCAACAACACAATGGACATGAGTTTGAGCAAACTCAAGGAGATAGTGAAAGACAGGTAAGTCTGGTGTGCTGCATTTCATGTGGTCTCAAAGAGCTGAACACAACTTAAGGACTGAACAATAACAACGACAACAGATACACCCATCATTTAAAAAGTGGATATTTATTTTCCCAATATATGGTTTTTTTTAAGTATCCTTGATATTAATTTCTCATTTTGATATTAATTTCTCCTTTAAATGCTCCCTTCTCTGCAGTCCCCTCTGTGTTTTTTCAGTCGTCTAACTTTATTGAAGCTTTCAATGGCTAAGTCAAAATCTCTCTTAGCAAATGTCACACTGCACTTGAAAATATGTGGGTTACTTTCAAATATCTTTTGATATTGACTTCTAACATAATTCCACAGTAATAAGAAAACCAATGTTGTATGATTTCAATACCCTTAGAGCATGAAAATTTTGTACTTTCAAAAACATCCACCTACTGGTGGGTGAGAACTGTATAAATCTTAATTAGGTTGAACTGGTTGATAGTGCTTTTTGGGTCTACTATAGCCTCCTACTTCTCTGTATGTTCATTCTACTAATTTTTCAGTTTCAATTTTTGGTACTGAAACTCCAACTAAAAATCTTGAATTTATCTACTTAAAAAATAACTGTAATATATAGTGGAACTATATATAACTTTGTATGTTCCCAGTCTCCTGTAAATGTGTTATCATACTTTCATAATTTAAAAAATCAAAGTGAAAAAAGAATTGTACCCATGCAGAGCAAATACTGAATACGTGAATCCTACTCATTATTGCTATCACAATTACTGACTGGTGATGAATTTATGTCCCTGTTCCCATTTACATACCCCTGTCATCCCTTAGACTGAATTATATAAAACAACTTTCTCCCTAGTTCCGTTTTTTTCATTGAGTCATCAGCTCTCTTTGGCTTAAACACTGCCATCATCATGTCATTTATGGCTTTTTAAAATCTGGCCCAAGCATGCAGTTCTAGGAACATCTCTCACAACTTTGCTGCTGGGCACAGCTGCTCCGTGTAGCTGGTACACGTGCTCACTCATGCTCTAACACATCTCTGAGTCTGACAAGTCATCAGGGCCCAGGTTTTGATCGTTACACATTTGAACCTACCCTTTATCATGCCTACTTAGATCCTACTAACGTTGTTAGGTCTGCTCTTTTCTCAGGAGAACCATCCAGAAACGATTCAAATTCTCTTTTTTCCCCTTCCAGTTTTATTAGGCCACAATTGGCATATAGCACTGTATCAGTTTAAGGTATATAGCATGATGATTTGACTCGCATACATCATGAAATGATGACATTTTATCCTGTGACTCATTTAGTTTTGTAACGGGCAGTTTGTAGTTCTTAACCTCCCTCATCTATCTCACTCATCCTCCCACCCACTACCTGTCTGGCAACCACCTGTTTGTCCTCTATCTATGACTCTTTTTCTATTTTGTTAAGTTTGTTCATTGCTTTTTAAAATTCCACATATTTGCCTTTCTCTGTGTGACTTATTCACTTCACATAATACCCTATAGTTCCATCCATGTTGTCACAAATGGCAAATTTTTTCCTTTCTTATAGCTGATTAATATTCCACTGTGTGTGCATATATATATGTGTGTGTGTGTGTGTGTGTGTGTGTGTGTGTGATAAATAGATGTGTATATGCATGTATGTATGTGTATGTATTTACTCATTCATCTATCAGTGAACCCTTCATTACTGCCATATCTCGACTACTGTAAATAATCTACAATGAATATATGGTGCATATATCTTCTCAAATCTATGTTTTTGTTTTCTTCAGATTACCCAGAAGTGGAATTGCTAAATCATATGGCAGTTCTACCTTAAATTCTGAAGAAGCTTCAGACTGTTTTCCACAGTGGGTATACCAATTCATAATCACATCAACATGGCACAGTGGTTCCGTTGTTGCCACATCTCTCCACCATTTGTCTTTTTGATAATAGCCTTTCTGACAGGTGTGAAGTGGTGCCTCGTTATGGGTTTTGATTTGCATTTCCCTGATGAACGATGTTGAACATCTTCTCACGTGTCTGTTGGCCATCTATATATCTTCTTTGGAAAAATGTCTATTCACATCTTCTGCCTATTTTTTTTGA
>NW_011495039.1:5565235-5586475 GCF_000754665.1 Bison bison bison | reverse complement strand
TGCTTCCATGATAGCTCAGTTGGTAAAGAATCTGCCTGCAATGCAGGAGACCCTGGTTCAATTCCTGGTTGAGAAGATCCACTGGTGAAGGGATAGACTACCTACTCCAGTATTCTTGGGCTTCCCTTGTGGCTCAGCTGGTGAAGAATCCGCCTGCTCGTGTCTCTTTCAATTCTGGTTTCCTCGGTGTGTATGCCCAGCAGTGGGATTGCTGGGTCATAAGGCAGTTCTATTTCCAGTTTTTTAAGGAATCTCCACACTGTTCTCCATAGTGGCTGTACTAGTTTGCATTCTCACCAGCAGTGTAAGAGGGTTCCCTTTTTTCCACACCCTCTCCAGCATTTATTGTTTATAGACTTTTGGATTGCAGCTATTCTGACTGGCGTGAGATGGTACCTCATAGTGGTTTTGATTTGCATTTCTCTGATAATGAGTGATGCTGAGCATCTTTTCATGTGTTTGTTAGTCATCTGTATGTCTTCTTTGGAGAAATGTCTGTTTAGTTCTTTGGCCCATTTTTTGATTGGGTCGTTTATTTTTCTGGAATTGAGCTGCAGCAGTTGTTTGTATATTTTTGAGATTAAATCTTTGTCAGTTGCTTCATTTGCTATTGTTTTCTCCCATTCTGAAGGCTGTCTTTTCACCTTGCTTATAGTTCCCTTTGTTGTGCAGAAGCTTTTAAGTTTAATTAGGTCCAATTTGTTTATTTTTGCTTTTATTTTCAATATTCTGGGAGGTGGGTCATAGAGGATCCTGCTGTGATTTATATTGGATAGTGTTTTGCCTATGTTCTCCTCTAGGAGTTTTATAGTTTCTGGTCTTACGTTTAGGTCTTTAATCCATTTTGAGTTTATTTTTGTGTATGGTGTTAGAAAGTGTTTTAGTTTCATTGTTTTACAAGTGGTTGACCAGTTTTCCCAGCACCACTTGTTAAAGAGATTGTCTTTTCTCCATTGTATACTTTTGCCTCTTTTGTCAAAGATAAGGTGTCCATGGTGCATGGATTTATCTCTGAGCTTTCTATTTTGTTCCATTGATCTATATTTCTGTCTTGTGTCAGTACCATACTATCTTGGTGACTGTGGCTTTGTAGTAGAGCCTGAAGTCAGGCAGGTTGATTTCTCCAGTTCCATTCTTCTTTCTCAAGATTTCTTTGGCTATTTGAGGTTTTTTGTATTTCCATACAAATTGTGAAATTATTTGTTCTAGTTCTGTGAAAAATACCGCTGGTAGCTTGATAGGGATTGCATTGTACCCCAATGTTCATTGCAGCACTGTTTATAATGGCCAGGACATGGAAGCAACCTAGATGTCCATCAGCAGACGAATGGATAAGAAAGCTGTGGTACATGTACACAATGGAGTATTACTCAGCCATTAAAAAGAATACATTTGAATCAGTTCTAATGAGGTGGATGAAACTGGAGCCTATTATACAGAGTGAAGTAAGCCAGAAGGAAAAACACCAATACAGTATACTAACGCATATATATGGAATTTAGAAAGATGGTAATGATAACCTTGTATGTGAGACAGCAAAAGAGACACAGATGTATAGAACAGTGTTTTGGACTCTCTGGGACAGGGCGAGGGTGGGATGATTTGGGAGAATGGCATTGAAACATGTATAATATCATATGTGAAACGAATCACCAGTCCAGGTTCGATGCAGGATACAGGATGCTTGGGGCTGGTGCACTGGGATGACCCAGAGGGATGGTATGGGGAGGGAGGTGAGAGGGGGGGTTCAGGATGGGGAACACATGTACACCTGTGGCAGATTCATGTGGATATATGGCAAAACCAATACAATATTGTAAAGTAATTACCCTCCAATTAAAATAAATAAATTTATATTAAAAAATAAACTTTTTTTAATTGAAAAAAAAAGAATCCACCTGCAATGCAGGAGACCTGGGTTCGATATAAAACTCCCAATTTTTGAAAACAAATTATTCTTTTTTTATATTGAGTTGTATAATTCTTTGTATATTTAGGATTTAACCCATTGCCAGATTATCCTTTACAAGTACCTTCTCCCATGCAGTACGTGACCTTTTAATTTTAACACTAGTGTCTCTGACATCGCTAGTTTACTTTTTTGTTTCATGCATCCCTTAGCTATTTATTGTGGACCTATTAGGTGATCTTTACTACTTTCATCTTTTAACCTTCCTACTAGCTTTACAAATGGTTCATCTACCACCTTTACTGTATATCTGCCTTCATCAATGAGATTTTTCCTTTTGTAATTTTCATATTTCTAATTGCAGTCTTTTCCACTTAGAGAAGTCCCCCTTAACACTTCTTATAATGCTGGTTTAGAGGTGAATTCTTTTAGGTTGTATGTGCCTATAAAATAACTTCCCTTAACCTCAAATCTGAATGACAGCCTTGCTAGGTATTTTGATGGTAGCTTTTTTCCTTTCATTGCTTTAAGTGTATCATGCTAATACATGTGAACTGCAAAGTCTCTGCTGAAAAGCTAGCTGATAGTTTTGTGGAGGTTCCCTGTACAAAATGAGTTGCTTTTCCCTTGCTAATTTAAAATTTTTTATCATTAAATTTTTCCATTTTAATTATAATGTATCTTGGTATAGATCTTTTTGGGTTGATCTTGTTTGGTATTCTGTTTTGTGGACCTGGATATCTATTCCTTTCCCAGGTTAGAAAAGTTTTCAGCTAGTATCACTTCAAAAAAGTTTTGTCTCTCTCTCTCTTCTGGGATTCCTATAATGCAAATGTTACAATGCTTGATATTGTCCCAGAGGCTTAAATGGTCCTTATTAAAAAATTTTTTTCTGTTCAGCTAGGGTGATTTCCACCACCCTGTCTTCCAAATCACTGATCCATTCCTCTATCGTCAAATCTTCTGCTGATTTCTTCTAGTGTATTTTTATCGTATTCTTCAGCTCTGTTTAGCTTTTCTTTATTTATAACTCTTTGTTAAACTTCTCACTGTGTTCATCCCCTTTGCTCCCAAGTTCTTTGAGCATCTTTATGATTACTACTTTGAACTCTTTATAGGTAAATTGCTTATCTCCACTTCACCTAATTCTTCTTCTGGGGTTTTAACCTTGTCCCATCATTTGGAAAGTATTTCTCTATTGTCTCAGTTAGCCTAGTTTGCTTTTTTAAATTTCTAAGTGTTTGGTGAATTGGTTACATTTCCTGACTGTGGAAAAAAATGGACTCATGTAGATAACCTATGAGTCTCAGGGGCCCACTCCCCTCTGGTCTTCAGAGCTGTATACTCTAAGGGTGTCCTATACGCGGCTGTGCGGTTCTTCTGCTGACTCGCTGACTACTGTGGGTAGTCTGGTAGGCTTATCTGGGTATCTCTATTTGGCTTAGCTTTTCTTCTAGAGAGTTTTATCTTGTCCCTTGCTTGGAACATACTCCTTTATCATCTCATTTTGCCAAATTCTCTGTGTTTATCTGTGTCTACTGTGTAAGTCAGTTACATTCCATTCTGGGAGAAGAGGCCTTATATAGGAGATGTTCTGTGGGCTCAGTGACACACTCTTCTCAGCTCACCACAGCTATATGATCTAAGGCGGGGGTCCCCAGCCTCTGGGACCTAATGCTTGATGATCTGAGATGGAGCTGATGTAATAATAATAGAAATAAAGTGCACAATAAATGTAACGTGCTGAACTATCCCAAAACCCTACCCCCCTCCCCTGGTCCATGGGAAAATTGTCTTCCATGAAACTGGCCCCTGGTGCCAAAAAGGCTGTGGATCTAGGGTGTCCCCTTTATGAGCTGAGTGGCTCACTCTGCTGTGGCAAGGCTGCCTGCCGTGGGTACACTGGTACACAGTGCTGGCCCCTGGCCTAGGTAGTTGGCTTCCAGGCCCTGCCCTGTGTGGAGGCTGGCCACTAGGGAGTAGGACTACACCCTGCGGGGGCCGGTTGCAGCTCCCGGGACTGGTATCAGCCTTCTGGTTGTGGAGGAGGGGTTTTGCTAACAGCCTTCTAGCAGAAGGAGCTATGATGCCAGGGCTGTGGTTGGCCCTCTAGTGGGTAGGACCAGGTCCTGGGCCTCTTGGTAGATGGGACTGGGTCCCCATGAGGCTGGCTACTTGGCCTGAGGAGCCCTAGAACTGGTGCTAACTAGGTGGTTGCCAGGTAAGCCTGTGGCATTAAAAGGCTAGAGGGAAGATGCCAAGAAATTACTTTAGCATATATGTGCATCTGTTACACATACCATAAACAGCACTAGATGTCAATGCTCTGCAAGTTGTATGGAATGAGACATGATTTGTTATTTCTTTTTTTTTTTAATTTTATTTTATTTAACTTTACAATATTGTATTGGTTTTGCCATATATCAAAATGAATCTGCCACAGGTATACATGTGTTCCCCATCCTGAACCCTCCTCCCTCCTCCCTCCCCATACCATCCTTCTGGGTCGTCCCAGTGCACCAGCCCCAAGCATCCAGTATTGTGCATCGAACCTGGACTGGTGTCTCGTTTCATATATGATATTATACATATTTCAATGCCATTCTCCCAAATCATCCCACCCTCTCCCTCTCCCACAGAGTCCAAAAGACTGTTCTATACATCTGTGTCTCTTTTGCTGTCCCTTATACAGGGTTATTGTTACCATCTTTCTAAATTCCATATATATGCATTAGTATACTGTATTGGTGTTTTTCTTTCTGGCTTACTTCACTCTGTATAATAGGCTCCGGTTTCATCCACCTCATTAGAACTGTTTCAAATGATTTTTTATTTCTGACTAAAGTTTGTTTTAATTTTCTGGATTTCTTTGAAAAGAATTTCTCCTTTAAAGATATCAGGGATGGCAAAATGAAAGCTATTACTGTAACCCACATTTGGAATAATATCAAAATGACAAACAACAAAAAGAGCTATGGGAGTAATTATTATATATCTGCTTTTCCTTGTGGAAAATTCTTTAAGAGATGGGAGTGCCAAACCACCTTACTTGTCACCTGAGAAACTTGTTATGTAGATCAAGGAGCAATAGTTAGAAGTGGACATGGAACAACAGACTGGTTCAAAATTAGGAAAGAAGTACAACAAGGCTGTATATTGTCAACCTGCTTATTTAACTCACATTCAGAATACATCAGGTAAAATGCCAGGCTGGATGAATTATAAGCTGGAATCAAGACTGCCAGGAAAAATATCAACAACCTCAAGTATGCAGATAATACGATCCTAACAGCAGAAAATGAAGAAAACCTAAAGAGCATCCTGATGAAGGTGAAAGAGGAGAGTGAAAAAGCTGGCTTACAACTCAACACTAAAAAAACCTAAAATCATGGCATCTGGTCCCATCACTTCATGGCAAATAGAAGGGGAAAAAGTAGAAGCAGTGACAGATTTTATTTTCCTGAGTTCCAAAATCACTGCATACGGTGACTGCAGCCATGAAATTAGAAGACGCTTGCTCCTTGGAAGAAAAGCAATGACAAACCTAAATAGCATATTAAAAAGCTTAGACATTACTTTGTTGACAAAGGTCCATATAGTCAAAGTTATTGCTTTCCAATAGTCATGTACAGATGTGAGAGTTGGAACATAAAGAAAGCTGAGCACCTGAAAACTGATGCTTTTGAACTGGTGCTGGATAAGACTCTTGAGAGTCTCTTGGACAGCAAGGAGATCAAAACAGTCAATCCTAAAGTAAATCTACCCTAAATATTCATTGGAAATACTGTTACTAAAACGGAAGCTCTAATCTTTGGCCACATGATACGAAGAGCCAACTCACTGGAAAAGACCCTGATGTTGAGAAAGACTGAGGGCAGAAGCAGGTGATGGGGAAAGAGAAGGGGATGGAAGAGGATAAGATGGTTGTATAGCATCACTGACTCAATGGACATGAATTTGAGCAAACTCCAGGAGACAGTGGAGGACAGAGGAGCCTGGTGTGCTGCAGTCCACAGGGTCACAAAGAGTTATTGTGTTATCAGTTAGCAACTGAACAATAACAACATAAACAATTTTAAAAATATTCTTAACTTCTCATTTTCTAATTTGAAAAGTGTTAAGTGGGTAAGGGTGTGTGTGTGTGTGTGTGTGTGTGTGTACTTCATGTTAACTTGTTCTCAGGGAAGGATCTGTTTGGCTGGGCTTAAATCTAATGCCCTCTCTGGCGACCCTGGCTAAGGAGTCATAGTTAGGTTAAAAAAAATTTTTTTCTTTTTCTGTGGAAATGCAGTTAGAGGGAGGGAAGAGAAATTCTCAAAGGGAGAACTTGTCATTTCTAGAGGAAAAGAAAGGTGCTAGGCAGACAATTTATGACAAGATAAATCCACTTCTGACCAACCCTACTGCTTTCATTCTCTCTCTACCCACTCCAGAAAGGAAGCCCTAAATGTGTTGAGCATTCTCTATTTCACCTCTCAAACAGCAAGAGCTGACCACACCTCAAATGTTTTCCAGCTGGCCTATTGGGAGATTTTACCCTTAGTGACATACAGTGTAAGATAAAAAGAATATAGAGTTTATCCTAAAATAAACTCTTCTGAAAAAATTATATTTTTAAATACTTACATAACTATAAAAAGCAACTTATGGACAAAACTCTTGACAACACAGAACTATAATAAATTTAAAAATGTGTATTATTTTCCCATTCTAGTCTTTAGTTTCTTTTCGCAGAAGAGATAGCTTAGCGGTTTCCCATGCATTCTTTCAGAAATAGTGCACGGATACATTGTGGAGAAAAGGATATAAGTGGCTTCACATGAATGCATACATGTGTGTATGTTTGTAAGTAGGTATGTATATGTATGTGTGTGTGTGTATATATTCCTATGTTTACCCAAGTGGTATCCTAGCATTCATATAAAAGTTTACTGTTAAGTGAATAAATCATTATTAATTTTACCCACATTGGTTAGATATCTAGGTCACTTTTCCTATAGCAATAGTATTGCAATAAATATTGACATCTGTGTGCCTTTGCAAGCATATTTTATAATAAATTCCTAGATGTAAAATTTCTGGCTCAAAATTATTTTTCAATGTTTTGTTATGAAATTGTCCCCTGCTACTGTGTCCTACCACTTGTACTCCTACTAACCAAGTATAAGAATGCTAATTTCCAAACACTCATCTATATACCATACTATCAACTTTTCTCTCTTCGGCAACCACTGGAATATATTTGATAATTATGTGGCTCTATGTTTTCACCCTTGTTAGCACCATAACCAGTGATACCCTCTCAGGTGTGTAATAACTACTTAAGCAGTGCAGAGACTTACCCCTCTTATGAATGCTAACCTTTTCTCACACTTAAAAGGTGAAAAATTTGTCACATTCTCCTGTGTGTTATCCTCAGTTTTAAGGAACAGAGAAAAAGAACTTGGCTTAGACTGGAGACTATGCTGCTATTGCTAAGTCGCTTCAGTCGTGTCCAACTCTGCGCGACCCCATAGATGGCAGCCCACCAGGCTCCCCCATCCCTGGGATTCTCCAGGCAAGAACACTGGAGTGGGTTGCCATTTCCTTCTCCAACGCATGAAAGTGAAAAGTGAAACTGAAGTCGCTCAGTCATGTCCGACCCTCAGCAACCCCATGGACTGCAGCCTTCCAGGCTCCTCTGTCCATGGGATTTTCCAGGCAAGAGTACTGGAGTGGGGTGCCATTGCCTTCTCCGGGAGACTATGGCATAGATGAATAATTTATGTTAATACCACACAACACCTAAATCAAAATAGGAAAATGGTTCTTAAATGAACCCTTTGCCTTTTAGAATCAATTAGTCCTCCAAGCCAGGGAACAATAATTTAAAGTGGCAGTCTTGTAATGCGATCACATTAAAAAAAAAAAAACCTTAGTGAGCTTTGTCTTTTAGATGTGACTTGGGGAAAAAATTGAATTTCCTGATTTCAAATAGCCAACTGCTATTACATACTTTGTCATTTCAAAGAGCATCTGTCATCACACAAAGACAAATAAATTTCTCAAAAACACATCTGGTATTTTTTTAAACAAGCCTCAGGCCAGCTCCATGCAATAAACAAAAAATGTGCTATAGATAGAGTGGCATTTAATGTTGCTTTTCATTTAACCAGTGAATGTGGAATGTTCGCATTAAGTATCGAAAAATCAGCTCTCTCTAAGGCCTTGGAGAAATTTAGAGGGTCTTTTTTCTTTTAATGTATATTTCTCCATATTAATAATAAATAATGATGAATTAAATTGAAGTTATGTTCATTCTCTGGAGAATAAATTGCTTGTTGGGATAACATTTGTTAGAGGTTGAGGGCTGAATGCTTGGTGAATAGTATTTTTCTTCTCTGATGGTTCATGTTAAATCTAATTTCCTTGAGAAAGTTCCTGATCTGATGGCTATCAATATTGACTCAGAGCAGGCTCTAATAGTTTTTGTCATTTAATGCACATCTTTAAAAAAAAAATCAACATATGGGGACATTTCAGAGAAGTATGCTAATTCAGAGGAATATTTTTACAATTCAAGGCAGAGGCGAGGAGCCAACTTTTTTTTTTTTTCCTACTAAAGTTCTTCAAGAACCCAGCAGGGTAGAAAATCTGTAAGTATTCATCATACAATCCTAGCTCACTCAGAATTGATGGATAGAGGTTTAACATACTGGCTGGCATCTGAGATTAAGAGAAACACTGATCATTAGTGTTGACATGTGTACCTCTCTCCAAAACTGAAAAATGGAGCGGTGTTGCCACTTTAACCAAATATTTAAGGTCGATGAACCTCAGGGAAAGAAGAGGTTCAAACAGCGCCAGAGAGGCCCGGGGGTGGGGAGAGCAGTCAGTGCTTGGCCTTGGTGTTCCAGTTTCAAAGTGCAGAGTTCCATCTGGTACGTTTAACATAATCTGTGCAAAGTCATGAAAACGTCCTGATAGTATAATATGATCCTGTGCATGCAATTAGTTCACATGATTTCTTTTCTATGTGCTATGCCTCAATAGAAAGTCATCTATGCATCGAAGAAAAAGAATCACTGAAATGCAGAAACAATTAGAAATAACAAGAGAAAGCCTCCATGAGGAGTGGGAAAGGTTGCTTCTAGCTTCCCTAGAAGAGTCACCATAATTTCCTGCTGTGGAGGTGGGAAGTTAGATTCCAACTGTTCAAAAAAATCTCTGTAGGAGATTCTGACTCCACCATCCCACCCTCATTCCAGTTAAGATTTTCTGCATCCTCTTGTCTTATTGGAATATACATTTGCTGATCAGCGTCAGCGCTATGATACACACATACTAGAGTCATCTAAAGGCTTTCCCATCTATCACACAATCCCATACTTCCTTTCATTGAGACTATTCAGTTTCAGGAGCATAGAATTGCTCTGTTTCTCCAGTTTTCCACTTTTCATACAGAAAGCAGTCGTCCAAGCTCCCTGAAGAGCAGTGGTGCTGAGCTGGGGAAGTGGAGGGACTTCTAGCCCCAGCAGTTCTCCGCTGGAGTCTGGTGTAGCTCAGACTGGAGAAGCTTCTATTTTGAATTGCCCTCGAGAATAAGACAGTAGTTGGGGAAGAGTGTCTGCTGCTTTTCCTACTTTTGGGGCCTGACAGGAGCCCATGAAGACCACCACTCACCCACACCCAAGGGAGCCACCCTGTCACTCCTCCCCTAGCCTTGGCTTCTCTGCTGATCAGGAGCTGAGCTCAGTGCCTGCTCACTGGATTGCCCCGACATTCTTAGAACTTGGTTGATGATCTTCATCCCCCTGCATCCACCACTGCAGCACAACCCAGAGCACAGTTCCAACAGCTGAAAGCAGCAGAAACCCCTTCAGCTCTTCAAAGAGACATCCAATATCCTATTTTCCTTCTATAATTCTCCTGGTATAACTGTATTTAATCTATTTTTTCCATTCCATCCTGATTAAAGTATCCTAAGGTGTGCCCTAAAGGATTTCACTGGTTTTATTTTCTTTCTTGGAGTTTCTTCAGTCTTATAGCACAGTATGCGTTTGGGAAGCTTTGTATCCAGAGCATTGAGATCTCATCTTTCCACTTCTTCAAGCACAAGCAGATGTCCTTTTGCATTCAAAGTTCCATTACAGTTTAGACCTTCAGAGCATAAGCTAGAAAATCACCTAAATCTAAAAAGGCAAACCAAATACCCCTGAACTCAATTGCTAAAAAATATTCACCCCCAGGTAGAAGTCAGCTAACTTACTAAGGAATCATGGAACTACCAGGTATTACACCCTGATGATAATTCAGAACTAAACAGAGATATGCACAACTTATACCTTGAATGAGAAAATATTAGTATTATTATTTCTGTGCAATCCTTTTCACATGGAAGAGTATAAAAACTTAGTTTCTTTGAAGAGATTAAGCAAAGAATTTCCCTAGTGGCTCAGACAGTAAAGAATCCGCCTGCAATGTAGGAGACCTGTTTGGATCCCTGGGTTGGGAAGATCCCCTGGAGGAGACCATGGCAACCCACTCCAGTTTTCTTGCCTGGAAAATTCCCAGAAGAGCCTGGCAGGCTATAGTCCCTGGGGTTGGACATGACTGAGCGACTAAGCACAGCAAGCAAAGAACTTTTTTGTACTTAAAAATTGATATTTTTAATAATGTCTGGGATTGGACAAGGCATAAGGGCAAGCAGACAGCTACCTTGATGCTATGAGCTGACAAGTGCTAAATGACCCATTCGACCCAAAGTGCCTTCCCAGGGACTTCCATGCTGGGCCTGAAACACTTGGTCCTCTATCCAAAGAACTGGCTGAGACCCAGGCCAAACCCTGGTCTTCACCTCAGTTCAGTTATGGAAAACAAACACTTGTAAAGCCATTACTACCTGTTGAGCACTATTTTCAGAAGCTAACAGACCAGGAGAAGAAAACCATTAGAACAATTAGCAGTAGTTTCATGTTCTTAAAATGTAAAAAGAGCAACAGCAGGATCATCACAGTTCTCCAGGGCCCCTGAAACTTGGGAAGGAAGAGAATAAAGTTTCACAGCAGAGATGATGTTTCAGTGGACCTTGATGAGCGAGTAGAATTTCTTCTGGGAAAGAAAGAAGGAAGAAAGCACAACATGATCAAACTAGAGAAGCAGGAAAGGTATGACATGTTTCGCAAAAAAGTTCCATGAAAAAAATCTCGAGACATTGAACCTTTGATACAGGTAAAAGTAAGCCTGAAAATGGAGCTGAAAAAGTAGGATGTGACCAGCTCATGAAGGTCCTTACCAGTCCAAGGTGTTTGGGCTCTTTCTTATGGGGAATGGGAAATGCCTCAGAGGTATCAAGTGGCATCTAAGGCCTGAATTTTAGAAAGTTCTTAAAAAAGCAGAAAATGAAGAAGCAGAAAAAGACTGGAGTTTAGAGATAGCTGGCTCACCTGCAATGCAGACGATGTGCATTTGATCCCTGGTTCAGAAAGATCCCCTGGAGGAGGAAATGGCAACCAACTCCAGTTTTCTTGCCTAGGAAATCCCATGGACAGAGGAACCTAGTGGGCTACAGTCCATGGGGTCGCACACTCAGACACGACTGAGTAACCAAGCATGCACACACACATGCACATTAGAGAAAGAAGGCTACTTAATAGCACACTCTGTTTTAACAGGATCAGGTGCTCTAAGCTCTCAGAGGATGTGTGGGTGTGTGTTAGTCGCTCAGTCGTGTCCGACTCTTTGTGATCCCGTGGACTGCAGCCCACCAGGCTCCTCTGTCCATGAGATTTTCCAGGCAAGGGTACTGGAGTGGGTTGCCATTTCCTACTCCAGGGGATCTTCCGAACCCAGGGATCGAACCCGGGTCTCCTGAACTGCAGGCAGATCCTTTACTGACTAAGCTACAAGGGAAGACCCTCTCAGAGGATACAAAAGAGCAATTTGAGTTGACAGTATGGGACAGAGACTCCTCAGTTTTCAAGTGAGAGAGAAAGGGCAGCTTACAACAAATCTTAAGCCAAGAGCAAAGCTGGAGAGATGCCATGGTCAGCTAGTAGCAGCTAATAAGTTGACTAAAAACAATTCGGACAGGAGAAAGTTTGCCAAGGAGTCCCACTTTTATGACTTAAACTTTATTGCTTTGATTTCCTAAGCTTAGAGAAGTCAAATTTTGCTATTGCACCTGGATTAGCATTAGTTCTAAGTTCAGGAAGGAGGAGAGGAAACATTTACTGTCCCTGAAATAGAAAATATACAAGTATGCTTTTAAAACAGAAATGCTATGATATGCTATGGTATGGCCACTTGTATTAATTAGATTAATCTTCCTGCTGAAAATCACTATATAAACTAAGTAAACTACAAACACCGGGAGTGTGAAGTTATCACAAAACAGTTACGGCAGCCAGAAGGTGAAGAGCCAAGACTGAGAGGTAAAAGGAACCCCAAAGAGGTCAGCCTGTATACCTGTGGGGGATTCATTTTGATATTTGGCAAAACTAATACAATTATGTAAAGTTTAAAAATAAAATAAAATAAAAATAAATAAATAAATAAATAAAGACATTAAGAAACATGGGAAAAAAAAAAAAGAGGTCAGCCTGAAGTCTCTGCCCCTGTTGGCCTTAAAGCAGGTGCTGATTCTTCAATTATAAAATCACCATGTACGACAGACCAAGGAAGAGCTCATGGAGCTACAACATTTTACGACAACACCCAAGGGAAGAAGCTCAGGAAGGACCAATGAAATATTTCGCTCTTGAGGTCATGTAGTCCTGTGAATAGGATAATCAGAAACAGTAGATGTTCCTTTATAAAGCAAATCATCTCTCAAGCAAAACCAGATTATTGGGCCCTGAACAAATTGCAAACATAAACTACGATTGTCAGTAGATTCTGAGCTACTCCGTAAACCACAGCATATTTTTATCCCTTTGAGTGATTCCTCCCTGCTAATAAATGTGAAATATTTGGAAAAGAGCATTCTTTGAAGTTGAAGCCAATCTCATTGATCTTCTCTCAGAAATGGACCTGCTACACAAACAGCTTTCTCAACTCCAAGGAAATCCGCAATAAAGCAAACATTTTACCTTGTTAAAAGAATTTTTCAAGTCCTGATAATTAACGTCTCTTCACATTTACATGAAAGACTTTTGCAGAAAATCAGTTACTTCTCTTCTGCAAGTTTAAATTCAGGTTCAGATGTAGTTCAGGCAAATAAAATTATGTAAACAAGTCATAAAATAATCTAATTTCCTCATGTCATCTTCATGATGTAAACTTATCAAAATGAGACTAGGCCAAGGTTGAAGAGAGTAAACTCATCAAATTGAGTTAGAAAAGTCTCTCTAGATATATTCAAGATAAACTATGGGAGAAATACTGAAACTTCATCTACAGTAAAACAGTTGCATAGTGAATTTAATTCCCTACATGTTTCTTTCTATTAGTCTTAATAACAAACAAACAAAAAAAAAGGATTTACGTTTCAATAACCAGAAAAACCCCAACATAACATTAAGGTTAGCAGATATCTGGTCCTGTCTGAAATGTACGTAAGACATTCAGTCCACTCAAAAGGTTCCTGAAATTTGGCCTGTCACAAACATCCATGAACACATTTTGTCCATGCTGAATGGTTTCAGACAGGACCAAATATCAAGGTCCTTTCTAAACATTTTGGACAGGACCAAATTCCGTTAAGGCAAAAGAGCAATCGGTGTAAACAAAAAAGAGAGGAAAAAAAAAATTAAAAGGTAGTGATATAAAACAGAGTCAGATCTAAAGATAAAAGCAACAGAACAATTTGTTACACAGCACTCTTGGCACGAATACAATGGGGCCACTCATTAGCTTTTAACTTTCAGCAGCAAGTTATAATAGGAAAAACTGATTGGTTATGGAATTCACAGTTCAGTTCAGTCGCTCAGTCATGTCTGACTCTTTGCGACCCCATGAACCGCAGCACACCAGGCCTCCCTGTCCATCGCCAACTCCCGGAGTCTACCCAAACCTATGTCCACTGAGTCGGTGATTGGCATCCAATCATCTCATCCTCTGCCGTCCCCTTCTCCTCCTGCCCTCAATCTTTCCCAGCATCAGGGTCTTTTCCAATGAGTCAGCTCTTCACGTCAGGTGGTCAAAGTATTGCAGTTTCAGCTTCAACATCAGTCCTTCCAATGAAAACCCAGGACTGATCTCCTTTAGAATGGACTGGTTGGATCTCCTTGCAGTCCAAGGGACTCTCAAGAGTCTTCTCCAACACCACAGTTCAAAAGCATCAATTCTTCTGCGCTCAGCTTTCTTTATAGTCCAACTCTCACATCCATACATGACCACTGGAAAAACCATAGCCTTGACTAGATGGACCTTTGTTGGCAAAGTAATGTCTTTGCTTTTTAATATGCTATCTAGGTTGGTCATAACTTTCCTTCCAAGGAGTAAATGTCTTTTAATTTCATGGCTGCAATCACCTTCTGCAATGATTTCAGAGACCCAAAAAATAAAGTCTGACACTGTTTCCCCATCTATTTCCCAGAAGTGATGGGACCAGATGCCATGATCTTAGTTTTCTGAATGTTGAGCTTTAAGCCATCTTCTTCAGTCTCCTCTTTCACTTTCATCAAGACGCTCTTTAGTTCTTCTTCACTTTCTGCCATAAGGGTGGTGTCATCTGAGGTTATTATATTTCTCCCAGCAACCTTGATTCTAGTTTGTGCTTCCTCCAGCCCAGCATTCCCCATGATGTACTCTGCATATAAGTTAAATTATGACCCAGATAATCACGATGGTGTGATCATTCACCTAGAGCCAGACATCTGAGAATGTGAAGTCAAGTGGGCCTTGGGAAGCATCACTACAAACAAAGCTAGTGGACATGATGGAATTCCAGCTGAGCTCTTTCAAATCCCGAAAGATGATGCTGTGAAAGTGCTGCACTCAATATGCCAGCAAATTTAGAAAACTCAGCAGTGGCCACAGGACTGGAAAAGGTCAGTTTTCATTCCAATCCCAAAGAAAGGCAAAGCCAAAGAATGCTCAAACTACCACACAATTGCACTCATCTCACACCCTAGTAAAGTAATGCTCAAAATTCTCAAAGCCAGGCTTCAGCAATACGTGAACCATGAACTTCCAGATGTTCAAGCTGGTTTTAGAAAAGGCAGAGGAACCAGAGATCAAATTACCAACATCTGCTGGATCATCGAAAAAGCAAGAGAGTTCCCGGAAAACATCTATTTCTGCTTTATTGACTATGCCAAAGCCTTTGACTGTGTGGATCACCATAAACTGGAAAATTGTGAAAGAGATAGGAATACCAGACCACCTGACCTTCCTCTTGAGAAACCTATATGCAAGTCAGGAAGCAACAGTTAGAACTGGACATGGAACAATAGACTGGTTCCAAATAGGAAAAGAAGTACGTCAAGGCTGTATATTGTCACCCTGCTTATTTAACTTATATGCAGAGTACATCATGAGAAACACTGGGCTGGAGGTGTTCCTAAAATAGAATCAAGCTGTTTGGGATAAAATCAATATATTCTGATACAAAGACTAGAAAGGTACACTATCCTTATTGTCTTCATCAACTAGACACCATGGAATACAGTAAGCATCATCTATGTAATATACAAAATGGAGGATTTTGCAGCACTCACAACAGGCTAACATATCAAATAACCAACTGGACTTCAGTGCTTCTTTTTTCTTTTTTGGTAACTGACATAATATATGTAAAATGGGACTGTATATAGTGGGAAAATAACACTGGAGGCAGAATAAGGCAAATACAGATTTCAGTTCTGGCTTTGCCAGGAAATCTGTTACCTTGGGAAGTCGCTTCAATTCTCTGGCATACCATTCCTTAGTCTGTAAAATAGCAAGTCTAAGGTTCATTTCTAAGGTTCTTTCCCGCTCATAGTTTCTCTATGCTTGTAAGAAAGAAACCACGTGATTTACAGCAAACTTGAGAGTCAGTAAGAATAAAACATCTTTCACTCTCACTGTCGGCAAAGTCATTTTGCAACAAAATGAGACAAAGTAGTCTCTTTAGAATAAAACAAACTGTCCCCATATCTTACTTGGTAAAACATGAACATAACTGAGACTCTTTTATGCCTATCATTTATAAATAGGTGTACCCACATTATTAACAATTATCTGTGGGGCTTTATGGCATCAACTCACAAGAACCAGTAACTTTTCAGTTACAAGTGGAGTTTCTACCTCACAAAGACAGGTTGATCCTGAGTTCACTGAAGTTTGGGCAAGAACTTAAAATGAAACTGCTATGAAAAATGAACTAATATTTTATGGACACAAACTACAGAAAACATATTTTTCTGGGCATTGTAAGAAATGTAAATAAACACACATTGAACAATATTGGGAACTTCAAAGTCTCTTTCACTCACTCTGGTAGAATAGTTTTTGAAATTATTCATTTAATTTTTTTAAATTCATTTTTTATTGCGATAACAATGGTTTCAACATTTTATAAATTTCACATGCACACTCTATGCCCGTGTCTATATGCCCTACAGCGTGATCACCACCAAACATTTAGTTTCCATCTGTCACTTGACAGTTGATCTCCTTTAACATTTTACTTTTCCCCATGGCCCTTCCCTTCTGATAACCACTGCTCTGCTTCTGTATCTACAGGTTTGTTCATTTTTTTGTTTCTTTTTTTCCATATATAAGTAAAATCTTATGGTATTCGTCTTTCTCAGTCTGACTTATTTTACTTAGCACAATGCCCTCTATTCATGGAGGGTGGGCATAAGGCCCATCCATGTTGTCGCAAATGGCAAACTTCATCTTTTTATAGCTGAGTAGTATCACAACTATTTTGCTGTGATAAGTATGTGCACATATGTGTATTACATCTTCTTTATCCATTTATCTGTCGATGGGTAATGTACGTTGTTCCCATACGCTGGCTTTTCTAACAGTGCCGCAGTGAACATGGACTGCATGTGTCTTTTTGGATTAATGTCTCCCTATCATTAGGATAAATATCCAGAAGTGAACTGCTAAATCAAATGGTAGTTCTATTCTTAATTTTTTGAGGAATCTCCATACTGTTTTCCACAGTGGCTACACCAACTTACCCTGCCACTATCCATGGCATGTAAGGATGCCAAGAAAAGGATGGTTCCCTTTTCTCCACATCCTTGCTAACACCTGTTCCTGCTTTTTCTGATAACAGCCATTCCAGTGGTTATAAGTGATATGTCACTTACCACACTGTGCATTTAACATAGTGCTAGACTTCAGGAAATGGCAACCCACTCCAGTGTTCTTGCCTGGAGAGTCCCAGGGACGGAGGAGCCTGTGGGCTGCTGTCTATGGGGTCGCACAGAGTCAGACATGACTGAAGTGACTTAGCAGTAGCAGCAGCAGACTTCCATAAACAGTGAACACATCCCCAAAATGCAAATTAATGCAAATGAAAATCCAATGATTTGATTTTTTTTTAACTGAAAAGATAAAATAACGACAGGAAACCCTTTTTCATCTGTGTAACATCTGTCTGAGTCCTTTGGATTTTTAATTCCATAGACTACATTGCAATTACACTGTAACAGCTTGAGAAAACACTGCTGGATGGTCAAAGTATTTGACATGAGAGAAGCATATTACCTCATATATTAAAACTAAACCTCTTATTTTATCTCAAATATGGAAAAGGGGGAAAACATGGAATTTTTCATTGCTAGTTTTCCTATAGTGGATGTAGTCCATGGGTAAAGATCCTAGAAAGAAACAAGCTGGACTACAGGCACCCAATAGGAGATTTTCTATGTTCTACAGATGTGACTTAAGAACATCTGTTCTTAATACACGTTCCAGTGGCCCTAATCCCTCTCACACTTCATCTCTAGCTCAAGGTTGCTGTTTAGTGGCTAAGTTGTTTCCGACACTTTTGCAACCCCATGGACTGTAGCCCACAAGGTTCCTCTGTCCATGGAATTTCCCAAACAAGAATACTGGAGTATGGTTGCCATTTCCTTCTCCAGAGAATCTTCCCAACCCAGGAATCGAACCCATGTCTCCTCATTGGCAGGCATATTCTTTATCACTGGGGCCCCAGGGAAGCCCCCTAACTCAAGGTATTTGATTTCACCTTTAGTTCTTGGAATCTGGAGAGATACAGGCAGAAAACTTTCAGCTACAAATGAAATGAAAATGCTTCTGTTTATCCTATCAAGTCAGTTTATTCTAGTACAGTGCTAGTCAATATTCAACTTCTTGGCCCAGCTTTAATTCCCCTATTTCCTATAAATCACCCTTATACCTCAGGATGTCTGCCTTTGTCATGTCTAACATCAGTTCCCCTCAACTCTGGCCTTTGGGTTGGTTTTCCTAACTCAGACCAAATCCCCTCATTTGGACAGTCTTTCCTATATCTCTGGATCACTTAAGACTAAAAATTTGGAATTTTTCTAGCAAACAGAAAAATAATCAATTTTTACATGCATCTTGTCATAATCATCCTCTCTAATAAAACCTGCTAAAGTTCACAGTTGTCCAATAAATTGGTTGAGCAAAATAAAGGTAGGCATCTTGCTTACAAATCTAAAAAAAGTGAATAAAAGTTATCATGTAATTCCAGCTGAGCTATTTCAAATTCTAAAACATGATGCTGTTAAAGTGCTGCACTCAGTATGCCATCAAATTTGGAAAACCACAGGGCTGCAAAAGGTCAGTTTTCATTCCAATCCCAAAGAAAGGCAATGGCAATGTTCAAACTGTCACACAGTTGCATTCATTTCACTCATTTCACAGGTTAGCAAGATTATGCTCAAAATCCTTCAAGCTAAGCTGTAGCAGTACGTGAACAAAGGACTTCCATATATACAAGCTGGATTTAGAAAAGAAAGAGGAACCAGAGATCAAATTGTCAGCATCCACTGGATCATAGAAAAAAGCAAGGGAATTCCAAGAAAAAAATCTATTTCTGCTTCATTGACTATAATAAAATGACTGTGTGGGTCACAACAAATGGTGGAAAAATCTTAAAGAGATAGAAATACCAAATCACCTTACCTGTCTCCTGAGAAGCCTGTATGTAGGATAAGAAGTAACAATCAGAACCAGACATGGAACAACAGATTAGTTCAAAACTGGGAAAGGAGTATGTCAAGGCTATTTATTGTCACTCTGCTTATTTAACATAAATGCAGAGTACATCATGCCAAATGCAAGGCTGGATGAATCACAAGCTGGAATCAAGACTGCTGGGAGAAATATCAACAACCTCAGATATGCAGATGACCTGATTCTGAGAAAGACTGAAGGCAGGAGGAGGAGAGGGCAACAGAGGATGAGAAGGTTGGACGGCATCACAGACTCAGTGGACATGAGTTTGAGTAAACTCAGGGAGATAGTGAAGGACAGGGAAGCCTGGCATGCTGCAGGTCATGAGGTACCAGAGTCGGACATGACTTAGGGACTGAACAACAAAATAGACTGAAAGTTTGCTATCACACCAAAGAAATGTTCCATTAGTAGATATTCACATACTTCTACATATGGTTATGGTTATAGACTCGTGTTCACCAATCACTATCAGTGAAACACTAGGTAAAGTTACTGAACTGCTCTGAACCTCAGTTTTCTCATTTATAAAATGTGAAATATAACTGTAGCTTTTTCATAGGATTGAAGGGACATATAAATCAAATCATGTTTAAAGCCTCGGGGCTTCCCTGGTGGCTCAGCAGAAAATAACCCACCTACCAATACAGGAGGCACAGGTTCAATCCGTGGGTCAGGAAGAATCTCTGGAGAAGGAAATGGCAACCCACTCCAGTATTCCTGCTTGAAAAAATCCCATGGACAGAAGAGCCTGGCAGGCTACAATCCATGGAGTCTTAAAGAGTCAGAAAGTACTTAGCAACTAAATGGCAACTAGCTAAGTAAATGCTGGTTATTGTACCTCATCTGTAAGATATACCTATTTTTTTAAGAACACTAATGTCTCTCCTTTTTGCCTCTCAAATTTTCTACTCATTTACATACCATTCCTTAATAAAAAATAAGATCAACTCTCCACATTAAAAAGCAATAACATCTTATTCATATACTATTGCTAAGGTGAACTTTGTGTTTTCTTCTCAACCAAAACTGCAGCAAATAATTTATACTGATTTACACAACGTCGAGTCTGTATTTTTGGGGGGGCAGCAATTCAGGGTTTATATAAATAGAAAGAGAAGGAAGAAAGAAGAAATGAAGTTGACATGAATTTCTCTTAGAAAAGGATTATGTACATTTACCCATGCTCAAAATTCATTGTCTAGTTTCAAGTGAGCAGTCAGACACTAGTTGAACTTAGTACAGGACTATGCATGTTAAGTCACTTCAGTCGTGTCCAACTCTTTGCAACCCCATGGACTGTAGCCTGCCAGGCTCCTCTGTCCATGGATTCTCCAGGCAAGAGTACTGGAGTGGGTTGCTATTCCCTTCTCCAGGGCATCTTCCCAACCCAGGGATCGAACCAGCATCTCTATGTCTCCTGCATTAGCAGGCAGGTCCTTTACCACCAGCACCGCCTGGGAAGCCCAAGTACAGGACCCCAGCAGACAAACCTGAGTTCATATGTGACCTCCACCACTCATCAGACCTTAGGAAATCACTTAGCTTTCCTGAGTATCTATTTTCACATAGACAAATAAAGATAGTAGTTATTCTTATGAGATTGTTGTGAGGATTACAGTAAACACTTGGCATCTACTAGGCATTTGATAAACACTAGCTCTCTTTCCACACTATATCAATTATGACAATAAATGGTAAAATAAGAAACAGGCAAATGGAGATCCTCAACCAGATACAAATATACCTTAAACAAAACTTCTTTATGTTATGATTATTATTTACTAGATAAAATCGGTAAAACATTCAATCTTCAGTGCTGGTTTTTTTTTTTTGTTAAATTAACTCTATTGAGACTTGCCTTATGGCCCATTATTTATCTTTGCATGACTTATAAAACATTTTTGTTAAACTCAAAATGGAATCACAGATAAATAGCCTGGAGACAAGGATTGAGAAGATGCAAGAAAGGTTTAACAAGGACCTAGAAGAAATAAAAAAGAGTCAATATATAATGAATAATGTAGTAAAAGAAATTAAAAACACTCTGGAGGCAACAAATAGTAGAATAACAGAGGCAGAAGATAGGATTAGTGCATTAGAAGATAGAATGGTAGAAATAAATGAATCGGAGAGGATAAAAGAAAAACGAATTAAAAGAAATGAGGACAATCTCAGAGACCTCCAGGACAATATTAAACGCTACAACATTCGAATCATAGGGGTTCCAGAAGAAGAAGACAAAA
>NW_011495039.1:5564705-5565135 GCF_000754665.1 Bison bison bison | reverse complement strand
AATACTGAAAAAAAAAAAGAAATATTTGTTCTCATGTTCAAGAGACCTCCACATGTCCCTGCAGCCCTTATAGTGACTTCATGCATAAATGGGATAACCTTTAGTTGATTAAAATATTTCATTAGTCTGAACATATCTCTCCTTGACCTCGTCTATTAATGAAGGTATTAATTTCTTTCCTTAGATCCTTCAATCATGGACAAAGGGATAGTCAATAAATTATATGATTTTGAGGAAAATAAAAAATAAAAAAAATAAACTGTTCCCACCCAAAGACACAAAATGACAAAAAATCTCCTGTGTGTGTGTGTGTACCTGCACATGCTTCATTTACTTTTTATGTGTTAATATTTAAAAATTAAATTGTCCACAGAGGACATGAATGATGACTTCAAGAAGAAAGCCTGAAGAGCATATACTTTAAATAAAT
>NW_011495039.1:5564088-5564605 GCF_000754665.1 Bison bison bison | reverse complement strand
GGACAATCTCAGAGACATCCAGGACAATATTAAATGCTACAACATTCGAATCATAGGGGTCCCAGAAGAAGAAGACAAAAATAAAGACCATGAGAAAATACTTGAAGAGATAATAGTTGAAAACTTCCCTAAAATGGGGAAGGAAATAATCGCCCAAGTCCAAGAAACCCAGAGAGTCCCAAACAGGATAAACCCAAGGAGAAACACCCCAAGACACATATTAATCAAATTAACAAAGATCAAACACAAAGAACAAATATTAAAAGCAGCAAGGGAAAAACAACAAATAACACACAAGGGAATTCCCATAAGGATAACAGCTGATCTTTCAAGAGAAACTCTTCAAGCCAGGAGGGAATGGCAAGACATACTTAAAGTGATGAAAGAAATAACCTACAGCCCAGATTATGTACCAGCAAGGATCTCATTCAAGTATGAAGGAGAAATCAAAAGCTTTTCAGACAAGCAAAAGCTGAGAGAATTCTGCACCACCAAACCAGCTCTCCAACAAATACTA
>NW_011495039.1:5546806-5563988 GCF_000754665.1 Bison bison bison | reverse complement strand
GCCTTATGGCCCATTATTTATCTTTGCATGACTTATAAAAACATTTTTGTTAAACTCTCTACTATGATAGTGGTTTTCCAATTTGTGCTAGTAATTCTGTGAGTTTTTGCTTTATATATTTCAGGGATTTGTTATTGTGTTTATATGAATTTCCCTGAAGGAGCAAATGGCAACCCACTCCAGTATTCTTGCTTGGAGAATCCCATGGACATTTTCTGGGTAAAATTAAGCTTTTCATTATATATGATAGTTTCTCTCTAATAATTCTTGCTTTCTTAAGACTATTTCTTCCTGATGTCATTTGAACAGTATATTTCTCTGCTTAATATATATACTTGGTATATATTTTGTTGTCTTTTACTTTCAACTTTTCTATACCATTAGGCTTTAGATATCTCCAGTGTATATCAGATAGTTTTTTGTTTCTTTTTTTTTTTTTTACAGTTTAAGAAATTTTTTTTCTTTTTTTTTTTTAATTTAATTTTATTTTTAAGCTTTACAAATTGTATTAGTTTTGCCAAATATCAAAATGAATCTGCCACAGGTATACATGTGTTCCCCATCCTGAACCCTCCTCCCTCCTCCCTCCCCATATCATCCCTCTGGGTCGTCCCTTAGTTTTTTAAATCCAGTAAAATAATACTGCCTTATTAATGAGTTTATTCTGCTTACTTCTAATATTATTTTAATATGCTCACATTTATTTCTACTATCCTTTTACATACATTTCATTTCCCTGTTTTCCTCTCTTTATTTTTATTCCCTATTCATTTATGTTACAGTGGTTGGGGTTTTGTCCCCTCTACTAGTTTGCAAGTTGTATACTCATATTTGTTTTAGTGGTTACCCTATTAAGGAAAAAAAAAAAAAAAAGCAGCTTTACTGAGATAAATTCACAAGCCATAAAAGTCACCCATTTCAGGAATATAATATTCAAAGACTTAGTATCAAGGAGTTGTACAATCATCACAACAATCTAAATTTAGCATATTTCTATCACCTCAGAAGAAACACTGTTCCCTTTACCAGTCACAACCCATCTCTTAGAGGCCCTAATCCCTGTTAACCACTAGTCTATGTTTTGCCTTTTAAAATTCACTTATTGTTGGTAGACATTAGCCTGAAGCTTCAACCACCAGATCAACTAGAACGTAAGAAATGCTGACCTTTTTTGAACTCTGGCACTTCAATCAACCGTCTTGACCTGTCAACCTCTGTCCCCGTTCTATGCTGAACTTTCTTGCTCAAGCCCCTTCATGAATGTGCACACACTGTCCAAGCCTTCATGAACATTATATACCTTAATTTAAAACATCCCCAATTTTCTTGTCTAGAGAAGCTGCCTTGGGAAAGATCCCTTGTGTTCTTTTTACTTGCAAGTAATAAATCCTTCCTTCTACTGAAAAATAAAATAAAATAAAATTTTCCTATTGTTGACGTTTCATTTCATCTTAGTCAAAAGGCAGAGATATGATTCTTGACATTTCAAATAACTAGAATTATGCAATATATAGTATAGTCCTTTGTGACTAGTTTCTTTCACTTAACATAATGTTTTCACTCAGCATGATGAAAAAGTTCATCCATATTATAGCCATTCCTTTTTATGCCCCAATAATATTTCATCATGGGCTTCCCTGGTGGCTCAAATGGTAAAGAAACTGCCTGCAGTATAGAAGCGATTCGATCCCTGGGTTCGATCCCTGGGTTGGGAAGATCCCCTAGAGAAGGGAATGGCAACCCACTCCAGACAAAGGAGCCTGGCAGCCTATGGTCCATGGGGTCTCAAAGAGTCGGACACGGCTGAGCGACTAAGACAACAATATTTCATCATATGGATATAAAACATCTATTCATTACATGATGGAGATTTAGATTGTTTCCACTTTTTTACTCTCATGAATAATGCTTCTAGGAACATTTATGTACAAGTTTTTATGTGGATATGTCTATTTCTCTTATGTATAGGCCTACAAGTTTAATTGCTGGGTCATATGCAGATGGGAATACCAGACCACCTGACCTGCCTCTTGAGAAACCTATATGCAGGTCAGGAAGCAACAGTTAGAACTGGACATGGAACAACAGACTGGTTCCAAATAGGAAAAAGTAGTACGTCAAGGCTGTATATTATCACCCTGCTTATTTAACTTATATGCAGAGTACATCATGAGAAATGTTGGGCTGGAAGAAGCACAAGCTGGAATCAAGATTGCCGGGAGAAATATCAATAACCTCAGATATGCAGATATGCAGATATGCAGATGACACCACTCTTATGGCAGTGAAGAGGAACTAAAAAGCCTCTTGATGAAAGTGAAAGAGGAGAGTGAAAAGGTTGGCTTAAAGCTCAACACTCAGAAAACAAAGATCATGGCATCTGGTCCCATCACTTCATGGGAAATAGATGGGGAAACAGTGGAAATAGTATCAGATTTTATTTTTGGGGGCTCCAAAATCACTGCAGATGGTGATTGCAGCCATGAAATTAAAAGGCACTTTCTCCTTGGAAGCAAAGTTATGACCAACCTAGATAGCATATTCAAAAGCAGAGACGTTACTTTGCCGACAAAGGTCCGTCTAGTTAAGGCTATGGTTTTTCCTGTGGTCATGTATGGATGCGAGAGTTGGACTGTGAAGAAAGCTGAGCACTGAAGAACTGATGCTTTTGAACTGTGGTGTTGGAGAAGACTCTTGAGAGTCCCTTGGACTGCAAGGGGATCCAACCAGTCCATTCTAAAGGAGATCAGCCCTGGGTGTTCTTTGGAAGGAATGATGCTAAAGCTGAAACTCCAGTACTTTGGCCACCTCATGCGAAGAGCTGACTCATTGGAAAAGACTCTGATGCTGGGAGGGATTGGGGACAGGAGGACAAGGGGATGACAGAGGATGAGATGGCTGGATGGCATCACTGACTCAATGGACGTGAGTCTGTGTGAACTCCGGGAGATGGTGATGGACAGGGAGGCCTGGCGTGCTGCAATTCATGGGGTTGCAAAGAGTCGGACACGACTGAGCGACTGAACTGACTGATGCAGATACTATAGTTAACATTTTAAAAAGCTGAAACATTGTTTTCCAAACAGGTTATACCATTTTCAGTTTCACAGCAACATATGAAGGGTCTAATTTCTCAGTCTTGCCAACACTAACTCCTGTCCTCATGATTATGACAGCTGAAGTGGGCTCAAATGGTATCTCATTGTAGTTTTAATTTGCATTGTCCCACAGTTATATATAGCCATATATATATAGCCAAATGTATAGCCAATGAACACATAAAAGATGATCAACATTATTACAGTTAATAATGTTGATCATCTTTTATGTGTTCATTGGCTATACATTTTTTCATTAGATTAAAAATGAAAAATACTTTGTCCATTCTTAATTGGATAGTCTTTTACATTAAGTTCTAAGAATTCTACATATTCTGGACACAAGTACCTCTTCAGATATTTGGAAGACAAGTATTTTCCTTCTTCAGTGGGTTGGCTTCTTGTTATCTTGATAGTGTCCTTTAAGGCACAAAATTTTTAACTTTGATGATGTCCAATTTACCTTCTTGTTATTTGTACATTTATGGTCATAATTAAGAAACCATCACCTAATCCTAAATCAAGAAAATTTACTCCTAAGTTTAAGAGTTTTATGGTTTTAGCTCTTACATTTATGTCTACAGGCCATTTTGAGTCATTTTTGTGTATTATATGAGGCAGGGGTCTAATTTCATTCTTTTTATGTAAATATCCAGCTGTTCTCACACTATTTGTTGAAAGATTCCCATTTCCTCATTGAACTCTTGCAGCACCCTTATTGCAAAACGTTTAACTGCAAATATGTGAGTTAATTTCTAGAGTCTATATTCTATTCCACTGATCTATATGTCTGACTTTTTGCAAGTACCACGCAGCCCTGATTACTACAGTTTTTACCATAAGCTTTGAAATTAGGAAGCATGGATCTGCCAATTTTATTCTGCAGCTTTAAAACTGTTTTGGCTATACAAAGCCCCTTGTTTCTTATATGAAATTTAGGATGATCTTGTCGATTTTCTGAAAAAGAAAGCCAGATGTATAGGAATTATGTTCTATCTATTGATTCATTTAGGGAGAGTAACAAGTGGTCTGTGGATGGTGACTGGAGCCATGAGAATAACAGCATCACCTAGCATGTTCTAGCCCAAGAATCTGCGAATGAGATTTTGCTTGGTAAAAAAGGATATTTACAGATAGAATTAAGGATCTTGAGATAATACCATCCTGGATTATCCAATTGGGCCTTTAATACAATCACAAGTACTCTTTATAATACATAGAAGAAACACAGCCATTCAGAAGTGAAGGACATATGAAGATGTAAATAGATATTAGAGTTATGTAGCCACAAGCCCTGAGTTGCCTGGAGCAAAAGGCAAAGAAAAGAAGAGAAAAAGAAGGATTGTCTTCCATAGACTTCAGAAGGAGTGCTGTTCTGTCAACACTTTGATTTTGAACTATTGGACTCTAAAATTGTGAGAGAACGCGTTTCTGTAGTTCTAAGCCACCATGTTTGTGGTAATTTGTAATGTCCGCCATAGAAAACTAACCCAGAGAGTACAGTCATCTTAACAGTATTGTTTTCCCAGTAAACATGTAAGGATATGAGAGTTGGACCATAAAGAAGGCTGAGTGCTGAAGAACTGATGCTTTCGAATTGTACTGGAGAAGACTTCTTGAGGGTCCCTTGTACGGCAAGGAGATCAAACCAGTCAATCCTAAAGGAAATCAACCCTGAAGTCATTAGAAGGACTGATGCTGAAGCTTCAATACTTTAGCCACCTGATGTGAAGAGCCAATTAATTGGAAAAGACTGATGCTGGGAAAGATTCAGGGCAAGGTTGTGGGGGGGAAGGGATAAGATGGTTGGTGGCAACACTGACTCAATGGACATGAGTTTGAGCAAACTACGGGAGATACAGAAGGACAGGGAAGCCTGACGTGCTGCAGTCCATGGGGATGCAAAGAGCTGAATATGACTTAGTGCCTGAACAACAACAAATTCATGAATATGGAATGTCTTTCCATTTATTTATCTATTATCTTTTTTTTCTGTGTTTTGTAGTAGTTTTCACTATACAAGACTTGCATTTCTTTTAAATTTAAATCTTAGGTATATTGTTCTTTTGGATGCTGTTGTAAATTGAATTATTTTCATATCATTTTCAAATTGTCATTGTGTATTTAAAATAAACCAATTTTTGTATATTAATCTTGTATCTTACAACCTTACTGGACTTGTGTTCATTCTTCCAGTATTTTTCTAATTTCTTAGAATTGTTTATATACAAGATCATGTCATCTGTTCATAAAGAGAGTTTTATATTGTCCTTTTTGTAACTAGATACCTTTTATTTCTTTTCTTGCCTAATTGCCTTGGATAGAACATGCAATTCAGCGTTTGACAAAAGTGGAGAGAGTACATATTCTTGTCTTATTCCTGATCTTAGGAGGACAGTTTTCTGGCGTTCACCATCAAGTATGATGTTAGCTGTGGGTTTTTTATTATGTGCCTTTTGTAAGCCTACAGAAGTTCCCTCTCTTAGTTTGTTGTGTGCTTGTATCATGAAAGGGTATTTGGTTTATCAAGAGCTTTTTCTATGTCTATTGAGTTGATTGTGTGATTTTTGTCCTGTAAAAGGTCTAATTTTTGTGTGTGCTAAACTAACCATGAATTCCTGGAATAAGTTCCATTTGGCCTTGCTGTATAATCTTTATTCCTTTTGTATATCGCTGGATTAAGTTTGTTAACACTTTGTTGAGGATTCCTCTTCTCTATAGGAAATATTGATCTATTATTTCCTTTTCTCACAAGGTCTTGTCTTGTTTTAGTATTAACACTGGCCACACAGACAAAACTGGGAAATAGAACCTTCTCATCTACTTTTTGAAAGAGTTTGTGGGGAGCTGGTATTAATTCTTTAAAAGTTTGGTAGCATTCACCTGTGAAGCCATTTAGAAGCCTAGGCTTTTCATTAGATACAACTTTTAAATTATCGAACTCTTTTCTCAGAAGTACAGTCAGATTTTCTACCTCTTGGGTTAGTTTCAGTAGCTTGTATCTTTCTAGAAACTTGTGTATTTCATGTATGTTGTCTCATTTGTCAGTGTACAGTAATTCAAGGGTACTCCTTGTAATTAAAAACAAATTCTGTAAAGTAGTGAAGTCCTCTCTTTTTTCTTTCTGATTTTAGTAATTTTTCTCTCGCCTTTCTTTTTCTGTAGGCCAAGTAATGACTTATCAATATATTGATGTTTTCAAAGATTTTGAAATTTGGTTTTGTTGATTTTCTCTTTTCCATTTTGTTTCTTTCCACTCTACCATTTTTAATTTCCTTTTCCTTGTTGTGGTTATAGTTTCTTCTTCTTTTTTTTTTCCAGTTTCTTAACATGGACAGTTATTTTTCTATCTTATTTTAAATAAAAGCTTTTATAGATAAAATTTCCTCTAAGCACTTCTTTAGCTGCATGTTTGCTCTAGAACAATCTCCACATACTTCAAATGGTTGTTTTTCTCGATTTTCACCAATTATAATTTTTTCACTAGGGAGTGGGTCCACAGAGCTCAACAAAAGAGTATTTCTGAAGTGCTTCATCATTTTACAGCAATAAATGAGCCAGGAAGTATGGTTTAATTATCAAGATGAATGCTAATTAATCAAGTGTAAGGAAAGGAATATTGCAATTGCATACTACTAAGGTTGCAACTTCACTAATCCAGTTTTGTCTAAAGGAATATGAGCTTATTTATCAGAACTATGGTTCCCAGTCAAGTTCTAGACAGTTTTTTCAAATCACTTTTAGTGCTGAAGCCTGAATATGCAATTTAGGATTTAGTCAGCTGAAAGAATTCTCACAGCAAGAGCTAAAGTCTGTACTTCATTTTTTATCCCCAAACTATGTCTTATCTAAGTATCTCTAAAAGCAGATGCCATCACTGGAAACACTGCTTTTACCATACAACTAAAACTCTACTGGGTTACTGCTATTACTGTTCAGTTGCTGAGTTGTGTCTAATTCATTGTAATCCCATGGACTGCAGCCTACCAGGCTTCCCTGTCCTTTACTATCTCCCAGAGCTTGCTTAAATTCATGTCCATTGAGTGATACCATCCAATCATCTCATTCTCTGTTGTCCGCTTCTCTCCCTGCCCTTAATCTTTCCCAGCATGAGGGTTTTCTCCAATAACTCGGTTCTTCACATCAGGAGGCCAAAGTATTAGAGCTTCAGCATCAGTTCTTCCAATGACTATTCAGGGTTGATTTTCCTTTAGGATTGACTGGGTTTGTTTCCTTGCTGTCCAAGGGAATCTCAAGAGTCTTCTCCAGTATCACAATTCAAAAGCATCAGTTCTTTGGCTGTAATCTATTAGGTTACAACTGAAAAAAAATGAAAGAATAACTAACTGCTTCATTTCATTTCCCTCTTGTGTGCCTCAATTTCAGGATAGAGAAGACCCTTGCTAGTAGCTTAAGAAGATGAATAAAGAAAAGTGGACAGCGTGAAGGTATGAGTGGCACAGTATTGAAGCAAGATTCTAGAGAAGGAAACTCAGGATAAAAATCCTGGCATCAGTTAACATTAACCTTTGAACTCAAACAAGGTTTTCAAATGTGAATGCTCTTGAACTAATAAATCAGTAAATTTAATAATCTATAAAAAGTGAGATGACAAACTAAAATTTGGAGGTTAGATAAATATAAATGTTTCAAAAGTTGGTGGTGAAAATGTGATAGAGAGTGCATTTGAGATAAATAAAAGGCTTCAAGGACAGCAGTGAAGATATGGCTAAGTTTAAAATAATATGAATTTGCTTGACATTCATTTGCATGCTTTTGTCACATCATACGGTATTACAGAGCAACCCAGAAATGGAGACAGACAAAGAAGTGTTAGAGATTTTCCTGAGTGACTGGCTAGAATTCCAAACAAAAGCAATCCGGGATTGACCAGCTGTGGATACTAAAGCAAGAAAAACAAAAGGGAGCTGAAGCTGATGCAGAGAGCATAGAGGCACCACAGAATACAGATAATGAGCAGGGGCGTTATCTGTATGCTCAGAACAGATAATGAGCATATTGACTGAAAGTGAGAGCACAAATATTTGGACCAATGATAAGAGAATTCGGAACAAGAAAAGATTCAAAGGCAATTTTTTTTTTTTTCCTGGAGATGCCTAGAAGATGAGAAAAGCTGATGATAACTGGAATTGGTAGTTTTGCACCCCTTTTCAGATTCAGTGGCCTAATTCTAAAGAATTCATCCTCCTTGCAGACCACCTGGGACTTAGCTGGTACCCTGGCTAGTTCTCAGAGGAGGCTTGAGTCAGATTTTCATCTTTGGGGCTTAAGTTGTC
Source organism: Bison bison bison (assembly GCF_000754665.1). Classification (NCBI taxonomy): domain Eukaryota; kingdom Metazoa; phylum Chordata; class Mammalia; order Artiodactyla; family Bovidae; genus Bison; species Bison bison. The sequence continues at coordinate 5,555,593 of NW_011495039.1, read as the reverse complement.
CTAATTTCCCACATGCTGAGCTCATCTGTGTCAAGTCATTTCTGGGTTTCAGTACAATGTCACACTGCCTGCCTTCTGCACAGCCAGACAGTGCAACACAAAAGTGAGTAATGTTAACTTTCTATGGGGAAACTCTGACTTAAGGGGAAGTGGGAGTCATAAGGTGCTAGGTAGATACTTATCCCTTTCTTTGTCCCTTTGGTTGATATGTTCAATTATGGTTTTTCCCTTGCAATCACTGCAAAACAGTTCTGCATGCCAGAAGAACACACCTACTGAGTACTCTATTTTTCTACAGCTGGCTAAAAAGGGTGGTTAGTGAAATAACCCATCATATTTCATTGCTTTCTATCTCTCCTTGTTTTACTATCATTTTTCCACCACATCATTGACCTTAAACTTGTACTTCCTCAATAAAGATTTATGATCCTTGCCTTTGGCTCCGATTTTCAAAGAACTTAGGTTGTCATGAAGTTCTAGTAGGAGAACTATCATGATAAACATGGAAAGAATCATAATGCAGGAAAGTGAAAGTGAAAGTCACTCAGTTGTGTCCAACTCTTTGTGACCCCATGGACTGTAGCCCACCAAGTTCCTCTGTCCATGGAATTCTCCAGCAAGAATACTGGAGTGGGTCGCCATTCCCTTCTCCAAGGGATCTTCCCGACTCAGGGATCGAACCCAGTTCTCCCACATGGCAAGCAAATTCTTTACCAACTGAGCCACCACGGAGTGCTAATGCAGGAGGATCCTATTAATCAAACAGAAATTCTATTAATCAAATTCTGAAGGCAGAAGAAATGGACTGGGAGATATAAAATGACTTAGAGACAGAACTAGAGCAATGGCAACTCTCAAAGTGGTAGGGAAATATGGTACTGTTTAGAAGAAAAGCTGAAAAAATAATTTCAGAGACACTGAGTTGAATTGGTTTTAAACAATGTGCAATCGCAGTTTGAAGGCACAATAATTGTAGTATTAAGAAACACAGAAAATTACTTAAAAGAATATAACATGCATATGCACATATATACAAATGACTTAAGACACATCAGATAGAAATGTTATTTTTGTGCTCTTTAATAAATATTTTAAAATCAATTTTCATTAGTTCATGATTCATCAAACATTTACTTGGGTTCTTTATGGGCCATTTACTCTTTTAATATGCTGAAAGCAGACAAAAATAACTAAATTTTGTACATTAAAGACAGTAAGTGCTATGGGTAAAATAGAACAAGATAAGGAAAATCAGGACCCTTGGGAGATGGTGATGGAGGGATGGAAATTTCTAATTGTAAGTAAAAAAAAAATTTCAAAATGTGAAGTATTGAGGCAGTGGATATCAAAAGGAGAAAAACCATAGGTGGAAAACACAGCTCCTGTGAAGGCCTGAAGTAGGAATAACGTTTTTAAGAAATAGCATGGAGGCGAGGTTGGCTGGAGAGCAAGTGGCAGGGACAGAGGTGGGAACAGATCAGTCAATAATGAAAGAGCCACATCCCAGACAGCTTTGTGGGTCACTGTGAGCATGATGGCTGTTAACTTTAAGGAAAACTGGGAACCACTGTAGAGTTTAGAGAAAGGCCATAGGGTAATTTCTGTGTGTGTGCTTAGTCACTCAGTCATGTCCAACTCTTTGCGACCCCACGGATTGCAGCCCACCAGGCTCCCCTGTCCATAGGATTCTCAGACAAGAATACTGGAGTGGGTTGCCATGCCCTTCTCTAGGGGATCCTCTCGACTCAAGGATCGAACCCAGGTTTCCCGAATTGCAGGCAGATTCATTACCATCTGAGCTACCAGGGAAGCCCATCTACACTGGCATTACTCTAGATGAGTGTTGAAAAGACACAAAGGGATTGTAAAGGCCACAGTCAAAAGAAGGCAGGTCAGGCAGCAAGAGCAATAGCTTTGTTGAAACATAATGTTGATTCTGGTCACAGTGTTAGCAGTGATGGTCCTGGGGAAGAGTCTGGATGCTGAATACATGCTGCAAATAGGGCCTGAATATATGCTGCGAATGATGATCTGACTCATTCAAAGTGGGTGAGAAAGAAACCAGGAAGTAAAGAAATGACTCCAAAGCTTTAAGTTTGAACAACCGGAAAGATGAAGTTGCCATCCACTACAATGGGTAAGATGCTGGTAGAAGCAGGTTACAGAGGAAGGATGAGAGTTGGTTTTGAACATTTTCAGTTTGACATGTTTTTTCGACATTAAGTGAAGATATAAGGAGGGAGTTAGGTATACAAGACTAGAATATGTGCGTGCCTGCTAAGTTACTTCAGTCATGTCTGATTCTTTGTGACCGCATGGACTATAGCCCGAGAGGCTCCTCTGTCCATGGATTTCTGCAGGCAAGAATACTGGAGGGGATTGCCATGCCCTCTCCAGAGAATCTTCCTGACCCAGGGATCGAACCCACATCTCTTATGTCTCCTGCTTTGGCAGGTGGAGTCTTTACCACTGGTACCACCTGGGAAGCCCATAAGACTAGAGGAGGGGTCAGCAAACCAGAGAGTAAGTGTTTTATCAGACTCTGTGGGCCAAGTGTTACATCTCAACCACTCTGCCATTGGGCAGTCAACAACAACACGCAGAACAGGCATGGCTGTGTTCCAATAAAAACGTACACAAACAGGCTACAGTTAAATTTGATCTAAGGGCCATAGTTTGCTAACTCATGGTCTAGAGTCTGGAAAAGTGGTCTGAATTACAGAAACACAGTTGAGAGTTAACAGCATACAAACATTTCCTGCTGCTGCTGCTGCTAAGTCACTTCAGTCACGTCCGACTCTGTGCGACCCCATAGACTGCAGCCCACCAGGCTCCCCTGTCCCTGGAATTCTCCAGGAAAGAACACTGGAGTGGGTTGCCATTTCCTTCTCCAATGCATGAAAGTGAAAAGTGAAAGTGAAGTCGCTCAGTCGTGTCCAACTCTTAGCCACCCCATGGACTGCAGCCTACGAGGCTCCTCCGTCCATGGGATTTTCCAGGCAAGAGTACTGGAATGGGGTGCCATTGCCTTCTCCGACAAATATTTCCTAAGCTATGCTAATTTGATGTAAAACTTCTGCATCTGATATTTGTGTTTTCCCCTTATTCTGAATAGTAACTGTACTTTTAAAACTATATACTTTTTTTTCTTTGAAAAGCAATCTGCAAGGAACTGTGAACATGCCCATTTGGTTCAATAAAAAGAATAATTTGAATGAAAACTTTAAGAATACAACTGATCACTAAATTTCTATTTAGTACAGAACATGTTAAATATTGGGCTTCCCTGATAGCTCAGTTGGTAAAGAATCTGCTTGCAATGCAGGAGAGCTGGGTTTGATGCCTGGGTTGGGAAGATCCCCTGGAGAGAGGAAAGGCTACCCACTCCAGTATTTTGGCCTGGAGAATTTCATGGACTGTATAGTTCATGGGGTCATAAAGAGTCAGACATGACTGAGAAACTTTCACTTCAATTCAATTTAATTCAATGTTAAATATTTAGTCTGCTTGCAATAGGCTCTTGAAATTGAGTATTTGAGGAAGCCTGTGTTATTAGCTTAGTAGAGCTACATATAAATAACAAGAACAAAATACATTTTCATGTATCATACTCAAAGTAAGTGGAAAATACCATAGGAACTATGAAAAAGTTGGGACTCTAACAAAAAAGAAATTGTCATCTGTGAAGCCATTCATCAAGGCAATTCTGATTTCACAGCCAGAAGCGTTTTAGAAATAAAGAGAAAAACTTTAGGACAAAAGACTGATATCATATTATTGATAAAGAATCCCACTGAATCAACAGGATGTTTAACAGACAAATGTAAGATGCATTCTTTCCTAATTACTTAGCAAACAGAAAAGTACTACTAAAAAATATTCATGTAGGCACAAAGCTGCTGCTGCTGCTAAGTCACTTCAGTCGTGTCCGACTCTGTGCGACCCAGTGGACGGCAGCCCACCAGGCTCCCCCGTCCCTGGGATTCTCCAGGCAAGAACACTGGAGTGGGTTGCCATTTTCTTCTCCAATGCATGAAAGTGAAAAGTGAAAGTGAAGTCGCTCAGTCATGTCTGACCCTCAGTGACCCCATGGACTGCAGCCTTCCAGGCTCCTCCGTCCATGGGACTTTCCAGGCAAGAGTACTGGAGTGGGGTGCCACTGCAACTGATATTAAAACAACATATAAACACAGTATTAGAAAAACTAAGAGAATGCTAAAATCTTTCTGGTTTAGGTTTGGAGTTGTAACAATGCTAGAGCATATGGGAGCTGGGAAAGGGGCTGTTTTTATAGCAATCAATCATTTTAGAAGAGAATAGCAATGCTTCTCAACCTTTTGCTTTTATTGTCTACCCTGTGGAGTTTTTAGTCTTTTCCCTAATGGCAACCCCCTATGATATTTTAAAAACTAAGATGTATTGTATACATGTCTATGTATAGATATATGGGATGCAAATTGTTTGAAGAGCTACAAGCCATTTTAATATCTCAGATTTTGCCTCCCAAAGAACTAATGCTCCCCCCAACCATTAGGGGTGATACTACTCTCTTGAGAATAACTGTCTTAAACTATGGACTATCCACCGATCAAAGTTACATGGTTCACAGCTGTCTCTGTAATGCCTAATGCCTTGGTTGGTGGGGATGGGAGACGAAGAGGTGGTAGAAGGCTGGATTAGAGGAGTATGGCTAACAGAAAAATTATTTTCCTTTGCTTTTGCTATATTTATTCCCTGCCTTCATCATTATTCTGCTGAAACCTAGTTTGACTGTGAAGCATAGAAAGAGATAAAGAAATAAAGAAAAAGAAAACACTGTAACTAAGCAACTCATGGGGAAATATGATGGGGGAGAAAATGGATTACCAGTTATCAAGTGACAATTTCAGAAGAAATATACTCATAACAATTGATACAATTAAGATCCCATCTCAAGAGTAAGTTAAAGTTTACTTCCACATTATATTCATCTACTGAGATCCTTTGGTAGCCAAGATCAGTGTGAGTTACAGAATTATTTTCAGTCTGGTTTCATGAGATAATCTGATGGTCTTGGTATCTTAGTTTCCAGGTCTCAAGACAATCTTGAATTGGGATTTTGAGACAGAAAAACCACCGCAGGAACCTGTTAGGAAAACGGTCTTTGATATCTCAATCTAAATTATGATTATCTTGAAGTCACAAACCATTTTGTCTTTGCAGAAAAGATAGTGGGTTTGAAAGCAATAATTTTAAGTCAATTTTTCAGCCCCTGTTGGTCTTTTCATGTTGTGTTTGCAGGAGAGACAGACACAGATGTGGTGGGGCCCACTTCCCAAGGCCAGATGGTAACATGACTCACAGGATCAAGACAAAGCCTGCGAGTGAATTCTGAGAAAGAGAAATGAGCGACAATTGGATTTTGTTTTTATAAAAATAAGTTGTTGTCACCTCTCTGGTAAATTCTAACTACAAAATTCTATGTCCCATTTACATCCTGTGGCCAGCTGCAATTTCTACATGTGCTCTATCATATTTAGTGTTATGTGATCAAACTTGTTTATATGGAAAAGTAGGTTTTAATGAAAATAAAAAAGTGTGTTTGGGTCCCAGATTTTTATTCCAACAACTCCGTGAACACCCAAAGACTTTTCCTCAAAAAGTCAACACACCAAAATAAAGCTGCATATCTTATTTGTCCAGAAGTAGAGCAATTGCAAAATGATTACAACATAGTAATACAACATAAGTTGGAAGAAATCCTAGAGGATGGTAATGCAGAGGGAAATTTTCCCCTGGAAATGGGGACTTCTTTGGAACTCTTAGACAACACTATCACACATCCAAATGATGTTCACTGCTATTAAAAAAAAAAAAAGTAACATAACAATTGTGAATTGTAGCTCTGAACTAAGTCCCATTAGTTCAAAGGTCAAGGTCAATGCTTAGATAACTTTAAATTTCCCAGGACTGGCAGATAGTTAAAGTTACATTTCCATAATAAATTTTCAGACTTTCTGTTCATTTGCCCAAGCACCCATCCAAGCCTTATCTATCCTTTCCTTCTAAAAGACAATGTCTCTTTCCCTACAAGAAAAAATCCAAGCCACTCCTTGTCTTGAAAGAAGAGCTACTTTGTCACTCAAAACCACTTAACCTTAAAAGGGTGTCTCCAGTGGAGTCTAACTACGCCCAGTGCCTGCTTGTCTGCCTGCTTGTCTACACAAGTAGCGCGCCCTGGTTGGACAGTCTGCTGGGAATTGATTCAACTGTTTCAGCCAGGTGCCCCAGAGGGATTTCCTCCCAAAGGAAGGCTATGTCAGGTACAGAAATTGGCCCAATAACTGTATCGATTGTGAGCACATCCTAGTATCTTTTAGCCTTGTTCACAGTCTGGAACCACTTCAGAACATTAGGAGAGATGAGGCTGAAAGTAAAAATGGAAGGAATGTTATATGTTAATATTTGAACCACTGAACTACAAGGAGGCACTGTACTGATTTCCATTAGGCCAAAGAACAAAGATTCACTTATGAATGATGAAATGAATGCATAAATTTCAGAAAATATACTCATAAATCTGTATGAATGTGTGCTCAAATGCTAGTAGGTTTTAAAAATAATTTCCCTCCCATAAATTTATATTTTGATATTTCACAAGAAAGTATCAACATAAGCTAAAAATCTCCATACATGTTTTAAACCACCAGTGACTTTTTTAAGACACTAATATTTTGATTAGGTCCAAATACAGTATTTTGGTACAGACTCGTAAAATTAAAATGAACATTCCACTTAGAAGTTTAAAGAATGATCTTTCTCTTTGAATTTTCAATTTGTCCTGTTTTAGATGGAAAGGGTCATAAATTTAACCTTTCTCATAGTCCTTCAAGGCATTTACTTTAACTATTGCTATTCTGTGTAAGAGAGTCAAACATACTGCCAAACCAGAAAGTGACCAAAAAATCTCAACTAAAGTTAGAAAATTCCTAGCAAAATAAATATTTAAATGTCAAATATAAGTTTATACTCACTATAAATTCAATATTTGAAGATGGTTTTAGATTTCTTGTTTAAATGTTATCTGTTCTTTGCACAGAATTTTTTTCCCCCTTGATGGTAGGAGGGAAGGGTCATTCTAGATTTAGGCACAGAACTGGGGTATAGAATTACATGTTGTATGTATTCAATCAATTTTATCCTTATATTCATTTTGTCTATCTTCCAAAATGCCAGTGAATCCTCAGTACACTTCTACATACTCAAATAAATATACTTTATTCTATTTCTATTGTTAGATGTCTATTGCATACACCCAATGGTTTAGCATATGCTTGGATAATAAACATATGGCAAATATGATCACCTCACAAAAAATCTGTGTTATTTATTTTCTAGAGAGATTTCTATACTATATCTTTAATTATAACTTGTAAGAGTCTAAGAATATAATATCAGTATTTTAAAATATCTAGAAGGAAAATTTAGCTCAGTATGAAATATTTTTGCATCTAAAATTACTCTTTACTGGAATTAATGGTTTTTCATCACATGCCATTATAATAATCAATTATTTTAGAAGCCACCTAATTTCCTAAGGAAGGCCACATGATTTCTGGTCTGTGATCTAATTACTAGAGAGGGTAAATTTTACAACGCCTGTCAATGTGGAATTTAAATTTTACTTATGATGAGTTACGTATTTCTATATACTGGATTTAGATACTAGCATTTCTAAATGGTTATGGTTATAATTGAAATTAATAACTCTCTTTATGACATGAGCATGATTCGGGAGCCCTCACACAATAGTACTTTGTCTGTAGCAGCAGCCTCACTGTTTTCGCTACATAGCTGTTTACGGTTTGTGAGAAATGGTATACCATAACACACTGTGGTTAGAATGCCTTTGTTCTCTGTTCAGTTCAGTTCAGTTCAGTCGCTCAGTAGTGTGCGACTCTTTTCGACCCCATGAATCGCAGCACGCCAGGCCTCCCTGTCCATCACCAACTCCCGGAGTTCACTCAGACTCATGTCCATCGAGTCAGTGATGCCATCCAGCCATCTCATCCTCTGTCGTCCCCTTCTCCTCCTGCCCCCAATCCCTCCCAGCATCAGAGTCTTTTCCAATGAGTCAACTCTTCACATGAGGTAGCCAAAGTACTGGAGTTTCCCTCCCAGCATCAGAGTCTTTTCCAGTGAGTCAACTCTTCGCATGAGGTAGCCAAAGTACTGGACTTTCAGCTTTAGCATCATTCCCTCCAAAGAAATCCCAGGGTTGATCTCCTTCAGAATGGACTGGTTGGATCTCCTTGCAGTCCAAGGGACTCTCAAGAGTCTTCTCCAACACCACAGTTCAAAAGCATCTCTATTCTCTAGTAGAACACTGTCATTTTTATAGTCCTAGTAAAAAGTCAAATAAAATAAATGGATTCTACTTCAAGTCATCTAAGACTAATGTTAATATTTTATAATGACAGAAGAGGAAATTATATGACTTTGCATAAAATCAAACATCTGCTTGACTTTCATCTGAATTTTTCATTTTAAAACACTACACTGTACATAGGGGGGAGGAGCTAAGATGGCAGAGGAGTAGGACGGGGAGAACACTTTCTCCCCCACAAATTCATCAAAAGAACATTTAAAAGCCAAGTAAATTCCACAAAACAACTTCTGAATGCCGGCAGAGGACATCAGGCACCCAGAAAAGCAACCCAACTCTTCGAAAGGAGAGAGAAGAAATACAGCTCCACCCACCAGAACACCGACACAAGCTTCCCTAACCAAGAAACCTTGACAAGCCAC
>NW_011495039.1:5543525-5546706 GCF_000754665.1 Bison bison bison | reverse complement strand
CTGAATAATGATAGTGAAATTGATCCAAAATCTTGAAATCAAAATGGAATCACAGATAAATAGCTTGGAGACAAAGATTGAGAAGATGCAAGAAAGGTTTAACAAGGACCTAGAAGAAATAAAAGAGAGTCAGTATAAAATGAATAATGCAATAAGTGAAATTAAAAACACTCTGGAGGCAACAAATAGTAGAATAACAGAGGCAGAAGATAGGATTAGTGAATTAGAAGATAGAATGGTTGAAATAAATGAATCAGAGAGGATAAAAGAAAAACGAATTAAAAGAAATGAGGACAATCTCAGAGACCTCCAGGACAATATTAAACGCTACAACATTCGAATCATAGGGGTTCCAGAAGAAGAAGACAAAAAGAAAGACCATGAGAAAATACTTGAGGAGATAATAGTGGAAAACTTCCCTAAAATGGGGAAGGAAATAATCACCCAAGTCCAAGAAACCCAGAGAGTCCCAAACAGGATAAACCCAAGGTGAAACACCCCAAGACACATATTAATCAAATTAACAAAGATCAAACACAAAGAACAAATATTAAAAGCAGCAAGGGAAAAACAACAAATAACACACAAGGGGATTCCCATAAGGATAACAGCTGATCTTTCAATAGAAACTCTTCAAGCCAGGAGGGAATGGCAAGACATACTTAAAGTGATGAAAGAAAATAACCTACAGCCCAGATTATTGTACCCAGCAAGGATCTCATTCAAATATGAAGGAGAAATCAAAAGCTTCTCAGACAAGCAAAAGCTGAGAGAATTCTGCACCACCAAACCAGCTCTCCAACAAATACTAAAGGATTTTCTCTAGACAGAAAACACAAAAACAATGTATAAACTCGAACCCAAAACAATAAAGTAAATGGCAACGGGATCATACTTATCAGTAATTACCTTAAATGTAAATGGGTTGAATGCCCCAACCAAAAGACAAAGACTGGCTGAATGGATACAAAAACAAGATCCCTATATATGTTGTCTACAAGAGACCCACCTCAAAACAGGGGACACATACAGACTGAAAGTGAAGGGCTGGAAAAAGATTTTTCATGCAAATAGGGACCAAAAGAAAGCAGGAGTAGCAATACTCACATCAGATAAAATAGACTTTAAAAAAAAGGCTGTGAAAAGAGACAAAGATGGTCACTACATAGTGATCAAAGGATCAATCCAAGAAGAAGATATAACAATTATAAATATATATGCACCCAACACGGGAGTGCCGCAATATGTAAGACAAATGCTAACAAGTATGAAAGGAGAAATTAACAATAACACAATAATAGTGGGAGACTTTAATACCCCACTCACATCTATGGATAGATCAACTAAACAGAAAATTAACAAGGAAACACAAACGTTAAACGATACAATAGGCCAGTTAGACCTAATTGATATCTATAGGACATTTCATCCCAAAACAGTGAATTTCACCTTTTTCTCAAGCGCACATGGGACCTTCTCCAGGATAGATCACATCCTGGGCCATAAATCTAGCCTTGGTAAATTCAAAAAAATAGAAATCATTCCAAGCATCTTTTCTGACCACAATGCAGTAAGATTAGATCTCAATTACAGGAGAAAAACTATTAAAAATTCCAACATATGGAGGCTGAACAACACGCTGCTGAATAACCAACAAATCACAGAAGAAATCAAAAAAGAAATCAAAATTTACATAGAAACTAATGAAAATGAAAACAAAACAACTCAAAACCTGTGGGACACTGTAAAAGCAGTCCTAAGGGGAAAGTTCATAGCAATACAGGCATACCTAAAGAAACAAGAAAAAAGTCAAATAAATAACCTAACCCTACATCTAAAGCAACTAGAAAAGGAAGAAATGAAGAACCCCAGGGTTAGTAGAAGGAAAGAAATCTTAAAAATTAGGGCAGAAATAAATGCAAAAGAAACAAAAGAGACCATAGCAAAAATCAACAAAGCCAAAAGCTGGTTCTTTGAAAGGATAAATAAAATTGACAAACCATTAGCCAGACTCATCAAGAAACAAAGGGAGAAAAATCAAATCCATAAAATTAGAAATGAAAATGGAGAGATCACAACAGACAACACAGAAATACAAAGGATCATAAGAGACTACTATCAACAATTATATGCCAATAAAATGGACAACGTGGAAGAAATGGACAAATTCTTAGAAAAGTACAACTTTCCAAAACTCGACCAGGAAGAAATAGAAAATCTTAACAGACCCATCACAAGCATGGAAATTGAAACTGTAATCAAAAATCTTCCAGCAAACAAAAGCCCAGGTCCAGACGGCTTCACAGCTCAATTCTACCAAAAAATTTAGAGAAGAGCTAACACCTATCCTGCTCAAACTCTTCCAGAAAATTGCAGAGGAAGGTAAACTTCCAAACTCATTCTATGAGGCCACCATCACCCTAATACCAAAACCTGACAAAGATCCCACAAAAAAAGAAAACTACAGGCCAATATCACTGATGAACATAGATGCAAAAATCCTTAATAAAATTCTAGCAATCAGAATCCAACAACACATTAAAAAGATCATAAACCATGACCAAGTGGGCTTTATCCCAGGGATGCAAGGATTCTTCAATATCCGCAAATCAATCAATGTTATACATCACATTAACAAACTGAAAAACAAAAACCATATGATTATCTCAATAGATGCAGAGAAAGCCTTGACAAAATTCAACATCCATTTATGATAAGAACTCTCCAGAAAGCAGGAATAGAAGGAACATACCTCAACATAATAAAAGCTATATATGACAAACCCACAGCAAACATTATCCTCAATGGTGAAAAATTGAAAGCATTTCCTCTAAAGTCAGGAACAAGACAAGGGTGCCCACTTTCACCATTACTATTCAACATAGTTTTGGAAGTTTTGGCCACAGCAATCAGAGCAGAAAAAGAAATAAAAGGAATCCAAATTGGAAAAGAAGAAGTAAAACTCTCACTGTTTGCAGATGACATGATCCTTTACATAGAAAACCCTAAAGACTCCACCAGAGAATTACTAGAACTAATCAATGATTATAGTAAAGTTGCAGGATATAAAATCAACACACAGAAATCCCTTGCATTCCTATACACTAATAATGAGAAAACTGAAAGAGAAATTAAGGAAACAATTCCATTCACCATTGCAACGGAAAAAATAAAATACTTA
>NW_011495039.1:5533388-5541934 GCF_000754665.1 Bison bison bison | reverse complement strand
CGGGATGGGGAACGCGGGTATACCTGTGGCAGATTCATTTCGATATTTGGCAAAACTAATACAATTATGTAAAGTTTAAAAATAAAATAAAATAAAAAAAATAAAACACTACACTGTACATAATGTTTTGGAAGTTGAAACACCAGCTAGTCAAACTCATAAGATTTATTTATCTTTCCAGTGATAGAGCTCAAGAGTCACCCACATTATAAATAACACTATGTATTAACAATATTCAGAGAACAGACTTGTAGACACAGTGTGGGAAGGAGAGGGTGGGAAGAACTGAGAGAGTAGCACTGAAATATATACATTCAGTTCAGTTCAGTCCAGTCGCTCAGTCCTGTCTGACTCTTTGCAACCCCATGAATCGCAGCATGCCAGGCCTCCCTGTCCATCACCAACTCCCGGAGTCCACACATACACTACCATATGTAAAACAGACAGCTAGTGGGAAGCTTCTGTACAACACAGGAAGCTCAACCTGGTTCTCTGTGACAATCTAGAGGGGTGGGATGGGGGGCGCAGGGAGGTTCAAGAGGGAGGGGCTTATATGCTTATGGCGGATTCATGTTGTTGTATGGCAGATACCCATACAACGTTGTAAAGCAATTATTCTCCAATTAATAAATTAAAAAATAATACTGCTACTGCTAAGTCACTTCAGTCGTGTCCGACTCTGTGCGACCCCATAGACAGCAGCCCACCAGGCTCCCCCGTCCCTGGGATTCTCCAGGCAAGAACACTGGAGTGGGTTGCCATTTCCTTCCCCAATGCATGAAAGTGAAAAGTGAAAGTGAAGTCGCTCAGCCGTGTCCGACCCTCAGCGACCCCGTGGACTGCAGCCCACCAGGCCCCTCCATCCATGGGAGTTTCCAGGCAAGAGTACATAATATAAATTTAAAGAAATGCTATGTTCTTTATTATTGGTCTCTTCCTATCTGCAGATGGGATTACTTCAGAAACTATTAAACTAGAAGTATTTCCACTACTATAAAGATGTGCCATGTATTCAGTTGTGTCTGACTCTTTTCAACACCATGGACTGTAGCCCACCAGGCTCCTCTGTCCATGGAATTTCCCAAACAAGGATACTGGAATGGGTTGTCATTTCCCTTGTCCAGGGGATCTTCATGATCCACAGATCTAACCCCTGTCTCCTGAGTCTCCTGCATTGCAGGTAGATTCTTTACCTGCTGAGCCATCTGGAAGACCCCAAAATACTCCATGATTATTATAATTAATAATTATACTTTCAATAATTATGTTAATCATTTCAAATCATAATTATACTTTGGCAAGTGATGTAGACTTCGCTAGTGTCTCAGATGGTAAAGAATTTGCCTCTATAGGGGGACCTGGATTCTATCCCTGGGTCGGGAAGATCCCCTGGAGAAGGAAATGGCAACTCATTCTAGTATTCTTGCCTGGAGAATGGACAGAAGAGCCTGGCAGGCTACAGTCCACCGGGTTACAAAGAGCTGGACATGACTGAGCAACTAACACTTTCACTTTCAAGTGACCTAGAAAATAGTCATTCCCCACTTTTCATCCAGATATAATCTTATCAGCCCTCAAGACTTCTATCTAGTAGAAGAGTATTTATAAATACTCTTCCTGCAGAGTTGAGTCACAACTATATATTTTAGGAGCAAATAATGTTTGCTCTGTGGCACTAATCTTTTCCTTGACGTTCTATGTTGAACTTCATGTTAAAGTGTGCCTTATTTTCCAAGGAGGAGGAGGAGGAGAATCTAGTACCAGAAATGTATGTCGCCTGGAAGAAATGCTCAAATAGATTTTTCATCAGGATCATCCCCTATGAAGTATCTAGACTGCTATAGGCTTCCCCAGTGGCTCAGTGGTAAAGAAGTTGCCTGCAATGCAGGAAACCCAGGAGATGTGGGTTTGATCCCTGGGTTGGGAAGATCTGCTGGAGAAGGGAATGGCAACCCACTCCAGTATTTTTGCCTGGAGAATTCCATGGACAGAGCAGCCTGGCAGGCTACATTCCATGGGGTAGCAGAGTCAGACATGCCTGAAGTAACTGAACACCCATGCACAACCGTTACTAGAGACAGGTTTCTGGGAATAGGAAGTAAAAGGCCTACAAGACAAAGAGGTTTTTGCTTTTGGCTTACTTTGTTCCCAGTTGTGGCAGAAAGTCAGAAAGACTTCCTGAAACTGTTTGTAATCTTTAAAGATCTGTTACTAAGACATTGTTGATATTTTTCCTCATGCTATTTGAACTACTGTCCTGTAAACTTTCTTCAAAAGTCAACCATTTTTCTTCAGTCATTTACTCACTCATTTATTTTACCTCTGACCTGGAGAGCTCAATCTCACCTCCCTGTTTTCCCAGCAATCTCTCTCAGCAGCCCCACCAAGCTTTTACAAAGTTAGGAGATAAGAAGCAGATGACACTCTAAGTCTCTCAATGTAGTCCCAACTTGTCAGATCCAACCACAAACCATGTGTGTTAAGGCAGCGTTCAGTTTTAGTCACCTTCAGGAAGCAATTCTGAGAACTAGCACTGTACAGCTTAACAAATGCTCATTGTTTTTGATGCTTCAGTTAAGCGAGCCTCAGAACTGAAACTGAGTCATCTATAAAAATTCAAGTTTTTGCAGCTAGGGTACCACATCAGTCTCACCTATCCCCTATTAGGCCTGCCATACTCAAGGTCATGTTCTCACCTGTCTGTGGCTTAGACACTCAAGACTTTAATATGTACAGAATTACCTGGGGCACTTGTTAAGAGTAAAGATTCCTGAGCCCCACAGCTTAGGAATGAAATCATAGTCTCAGGGGTTGTGCTCAATCACTGGTTTATAGTTCCACAGCTATTTTCACGCATGCTAAGGTTTGAAATCCAGACCTGGAGAGTCAAGTACAGTGACTTCTTAACTTCCAATTGTGTTTTTAATATTCCATCTAATTGGCTTTAAATATCTCTGCTGAAATAATCTTCCCAAAAATCTACAATGGTTTCTTATTGTCTAGTGAATTAAAAGAGTTGATCTGATATTTAGAGGTTTCTGAAAATAGACACCTAGCTAAAATTTTAATTTACTGTTCACTTATAATCTATCCCAAATCTATGCAGCATTACTTCAGGTCTCTTAAATATTCATTACCCTTGTACACCTCTGCTGCTGCTGCTGCTAAGTCGCTTCAGTCGTGTCTGACTCTGTGCGACCCCAGAGACGGCAGCCCACCAGGCTCCCCCGTCCCTGGGATTCTTCAGGCAAGAACACTAGAGTGGGTTGCCATTTCCTTCTCCAATGCGTGAAAGTGAAAAGTGAAAGTGAAGTCGCTCAGTTGTGTCCGACTCCTAGCAACCCCATGGACTGCAGCTGATCAGGCTCCTCCGTCCATGGGATTTTCCAGGCAAGAATACTGGAGTGGGGTGCCATTGCCTTCTCTGTGTACACCTCTAGCTTTTGCTAATTCTGTTCCCTCTTGTTAAATCCTTTGCAGTCTTTCAAGTCCATCCCAAGTGCCCCCTTCTCTTTAAAACTCAACATGGTGCTCATAATCAGGTATTGTCTTTCTCCTTTTGAATTCCTCAAGCCCTTTATACTTGTGTATTGATCATATTTTGACTTATATTAACATTTACATTCAAATAATACGGGCTGTTAAGTTTGTACCTGTCATTCTTCTTCTAGAGTATTAAGGTGAAATACTGTATCTTTCACAATTGATATTCAATATGCGTTCACCTAGAGGTGGAACAATTCGTGATCTTTTAGTCCTTGATCTTAGAAATCATCTTTCTGTTCTGCTGAAATCAAGGACTAAAGGCTTATCAACTCTTTTACATCTCAGATAAGTACATATGGAGTATAAACTGTACTTAGTAATTTACTCTTTTTTCATTCCACCAATTGTCTCATATCTGCATTCCTACTTTTCTGATAAAACTTATATATTTGTAGGTACACTCTATTACAGATTTCTCATTGTTTTATATGATGCTTTGAAATCTTGCTATAAAAGATTTGTGAAACAAGGGAATGATAAAGGAGAGTGTTGGAAAGAAAGAAAAAAGTCACACCAAAAAACCCTTATATACTTTGTTAATAGCATCCCTCTTGAGGTAGGTTGAAAATCTGTATTCCTAAAAAAAGCATATAATTAGCTTTTCTTCTCACGAATTGGAGTGAAAAAATACCTCTTTTGTGTATATGTGGAGTAAACATATTTAGGAATGGGTTTTTAATGTGGCAAAAATAAAGGCAGTGACAATGAATTGGTGCCCAATGTGAAAAGAACAATAAATTACAATCATAAAATAGGAAATGCTCCTCTAAACTGAGGAACAAGACAAGGGTGCCTACTCTCACCACTATTATTCAACATAGTTTTGAGAGTCCTAGGCATAGCAATCAGAGAAGAAAAAGAAATAAAGGAATCTAGACTGAGAAAGAAAAAATAAAACTCACTGTTTGCAGATAACATGCTTCTCTACATAGAAAACCCTAAAGATGCCACTAGAAAATTACCAGAGCTAATTAATTAATATAATAAAGTTGCAGGACATAAAATTAACACACACAAATTCCTTGTGTTCCTATACAATAACAATGAAAAATCATAAAGAAAAATTAAGGAAACAATCCCATTCACCACTGCAACAAAAATAATAAAATACTTAGGAATAAATTTGCCTAAAGAGACAAAAGACCTGTATGCAGAAAACTATAAGATGCTGATGAAAGAAATCAAAGACGACACAAACAGATGGAGAGATATACCATGTTCTTGGATTGGAAGGATTAATATAGTGAAAATGACTATACTGCCCCAAGTAATTTTTAGATTCAATGCAATCTCTACTGAACTACCAACAGTAATTTTCACAGAACTAGAACTAATAATTTCACAATTTGCATGGAAACACAAAAGACTTCAAATAGCCAAAGCAATCTTGAGAAAGGACAGAACTGGAGGAATCAACCCTCTAAAACATAAATTTAGACTAATGAAACAAGATAGAAAACTCAAGAGATAAATCCACACACCTGTGGACAACTTATCTCTGACAAAGGAGGCAAAAATATACAATGGAGAAAAGACAGTCTCTTCAATAAGAGCTGCTAAGAAAACTAGTCAACTACATGTAAAAGAATGAAATTAAAACACTTCCTAAAGCCAGACACAAAAATAAACTCAAAATGGATTAAAGACCTAAACCTAAGATCAGAAAGTATAAAACTCTTAAGAGGAAAACCTAGGCAGAACACTCTGACATAAATCACAGAAAGATGCGTCTATGACCCACCTCCTACAGTAATGGAAATAAAAGCAAAAATAAACAAATGGGACCTAATTAATCTTAAAGCCTTTTGCATAATGAAGGAAACTATAAGTGAGGTGAGAAGACAACCGTCATAATGGCGGAAAATAATAGCAAATGAAACAACTGAAAATGGAAGGATTAATCTTCAAAATACACAAGCAGCTCATGCAGCTCAATACCAGAAAAACAAACAACCCAATCAAAAAGTGGGCAGACGACCTGAACTGACATTTCTCTAAAGAAGACATACAGATGGCTAATAAACACATGAAAAGATGCTCAACATCACTCATTAGAGAAATGCAAATCAAAACTACAGTGAGGTATCATCTCACACCAATAAGAATAGCTATCATCCAAAAGTCTATCAACAATAAATTCTTGAGAGGGTGTAGAGAAAATGGAACCCTCTTACACTGTTGGTGGGAATGCAAACTGATAACCACTATGGAAAACAGTATGGAGATTCCTTTAAAAAAACTAGAAATAAAACTGCCATGTAACCTAGCAATCCCACTACTGGGCATATACCCTAAGGAAACCCTACTTGAAAAAGACACACGTGCTCCAATGTTCATTGCAGCACTATTTACAATAGTTAGGACATGGAAGCAACCTAGATGTCTATCAGTATATGAATGGATAAGGAAATTGTGGTACATATACACGATGGAATATTACTCAGCTATAAAAAGGAATGTATTTGAGTCAGTTCTAATAAGATGGATGAACCTAGAGCCCATTATCAGAATGAAGCAAATCAGGAAGAAAAAGACAAATATCATATTTTAACACATATATATAGAATCTGGAAAGATGGGACTGATGATCCTATATGCAGGGCAGCAAAGGAGACACAGACGTAAAGAATAGATCTTTGGACTCAGTGGGAGAGGAGAGGGTGGGATGAGTTGAGAGAATACCATTGAAACATATACATTACCACATGTAAAACAGCCAACGGGAGTTTGATGTATGATGCAGGGAACCCAGAGCTGGTGTTCTGTGACAACCTGGAGGGAGGGGGTGGAGAGGGCTGTAGCCAGGTGTTCAGGAGGGAGCGGACAGATGTATACCTATGGCCAATTCATGTTGATGTACGGCAGAGGCTATCACAGTATTGTAAAGTAATTATCCTCCAATTCAAATAAATAAGTTTAAAAAAGAGGAAATGCATTAGAAATGAAAAGCAATTAGAAATAAATTGCTAAAAGGAACAGACTGATGTAAATCAATATTTATAGATGATTTTTTTTTCTGCATTGTTATCTGAAATTAGTCCTAAGTCTATTTCTCAAAATACCTATTTTCTATTCTTAAATTTTCTGCATTTTCCCTACAATCTTAATAAACCTAAGTGTTAACCATGAGATATACTTTGAAGACTGAAAGCTTCAAGGGAAGTTTTATAAGAGTATGTGGTGAGACACTTAAAAATAAGAAACTGAGAAGGAAAACAAAATGTTTAACTTACTATATAAATATACTTGAAGACAAAATTGAGCTTCAAAACAGATTTGTAAAATACTGATTTATTAACATTTCTTTACATCAAGAGTTAAGAGCTGGAGAGTTTGGAAAATACTGTCCCAATTTGGCACTGGTAAAAGGTGGAGGTCTGTTTTGTTTTGTTTTGTTTCTAGTGGAGTAAGAGAAGGAATTCAATATTTTTCTCCTATTCATATGTAGGATTCAAGTGTGTATTTGTGTGCACAGAAGTTTTCAAAAAGTTAGGTAAATGACTGTTCAATTCCTTTGCCTATTTTTATTACTTCCTTCCCCCAGCCTTTTTTTTTTTTTTTTTTTTGCTATTGAGCTATATGAGTTTCTACATATTTTGGATATTAATTCTTTACCAGGTATACAGCTTGGAAATAGTTTTTCCTCCTATTCTACAGGTTCCATTTTCATTTTGTTGATGGATTAACACCAATCTTTACCAAATTCTTCCCCAAAATTTAAGAGCAGGAAAAGTTCATAAAACTTATTTTATGAAGCCAGCATTACCCAGAAAAAAGACAGAGAAAGCAATCACAAGGGAAGAAAATTTGATGCCAATATTCCTGAGGAAAATACATGCAAAATGTCTCAACAGTAACATCACATTAAGAGAATTACACATCATGACAAAATGAGATTTATCCCTAGGATGCAAGGACAGTTCAGTATATACGAATCACTGCAATACATCACATTCACAGAGTGAAGGAATAAAGTATCTTATCAACAGATATAGAAAAACCATTTGACTCCTTCATGATAAAATACTCAACCAACTAGTAATAAAAAGTATTGCCTCAACATAAAAAAGACCATATATGACAAGTCCACAGATAACATCACACTCAATAGTGAAGAGCTGAAAACTTTCCTCTAAGATCGGAACAAAATAAGGTGCCCACTCTTACCACTCAGTATGATAATTTCTAGCCAGAACAGTTAGGCAAGAAGTCAAAGCATCCAAATCAGAAAGGGCTAAGTAAAATCATCTCCATTTGCAGATGACATAATCCTCTTATGTAAAACACCATAAGATTCCACCAAAAAACTGTTACAATAAATAAGTTCAGTAAAGTTATAAGATGAAAAATTAATATACAGAATTCTGTTGCCTTTCTATATACTGATAATGAGCTATTCAGTTCAGTTCAGTCCAGTTCAGTCACTCAGTCGTGTTCGACTCTTTGCGACCCCATGAATCACAGCACGCCAGGCCTCCCTGTCCATCACCAACTCCTGGAGTTCACTCAGACTCATGTCCATCAAGTCAGTGATGCCATCCAGCCATCTCATCCTCTGGCGTCCCCTTCTCCTCCTGCCCCCAATCCTTCCCAGCATCAGAGTCTTTTCCAATGAGTCAACTCTTTGCATGAGGTGGCCAAAGTACTGGAGTTTCAGCTTTAGCATCATTCCTTCCAAAGAAATCCCAGGACTAATCTCCTTTAGAATGGACTGGTTGGATCTCCTTGCAGTCCAAGGAACTCTCAAGAGTCTTCTCCAACACCACAGTTCAAAAGCATCAATTCTTTGGCACTCAGCTTTCTTCACAGTCCAACTCTCACATCCATACTTGACAACTGGAAAAACCATAGCCTCGACTAGATGGACCTTTGTTGGCAATGTAATGTCTCTGCTTTTGAATATGCTATCTAGGTTGGTCATAACTTTCCTTCCAAGGATTAAGCGTCTTTTAATTTCATGGCTGCAATCACCATCTGCAGTGATTTTGGAGCCCAAAAAA